>NW_023353909.1:0-2287 GCF_001411555.2 Juglans regia
CTGAGTCAAGCCTTCAAACCCAACCCGCCATTATTGGCTTTCTTTCTTCCTCCTTATAACATGTTGCATGTGTTAGTTTTTAAATTAAAAATATTAAAATATTTAATATTAAGTAAAAAATAATATGAATCATTATTAAGTAAAAATAATATGGTTGTTTAGATATAAATGAATAGATGTCATACTAACTATAATTAATGCATGACTTTTAGGTATACAAGTCTTAACCGTTTATGTACTAAATAAAAAATCGTGTCATTGGATAAATTATAAATATTTTTAACATATTCTCTAATATTTGAGAAGTTGTAATTTTTCATAAGTACTAATTCATTTTAGTTGTGATTTTTTTTATAAATACCATTTCATTTATATAAGTTGTGACTTTTTACATATGTCATTTCTTTTACTTGATTATTTTTACAGATGATATGTCTAAATTTTGTTATGTTTACTTTATGAAAATAAAATATGAATCTTTTAGTAAATTTGTCGTCTATAAAATTGAAGTTGAAAAGCAATTGAAGATAAATATTAAAATTATCATGTCTGATAGAGGAGATGAATATTCATCTAATCAATGGTTCAATACTTTGAGGAGAATGACATTATATGTGATGAAACTATTTCATATTCTCCTCAATCAAATGGTATTTCTGAAAGAAAAAATAGAACATTGGTAAATATAGTCAGATGCATGCTATCTAGTTTTGGCCTACCTGAGCAATGGTGGGTAAAGCAATACTTACATTTTATTTTATCTTGATTAGAGTACCATTCAAGGGATCTGATAAGAGGCCGTATGAACTCTAGATCTGATAATTTAGATCTGATAAGAGACCGTATGAACTCTGGAATAATAGAATACCCAATATTAATTTATTTAGAGTTTCGGGTTGTCTTGCAAAAAGTTTGAGAGATTCAAATGTAAACCTTTTAGTACTCATCTTGATCATTGTTTGCGTTTAAATAAGAATCTTGGAGATCTTATGTCACAACTGATATATTCTTCGATTATTTGGTACGTTACTTTATATTGCTAATTCTACTAGACCTGATATTTTATATGCTATGAGTAGACTTAGCAGATATAATATTAGACCTGATAATTCTCATTAGAAGGCATTGAACATAATTTTTAAATATTTGAGAGAAACTATGACACATAGTATCCAATATTCTAGGTATCCCACTATATTAGAAGCATACAGTGATACTAATTGGATAATTGACTGGGTAAATCGTAAGAGAACGAGTGTATATATTTTCACTTTCAGTGGAGCAGATGTGGCTTGGAGATATTCAAAGCAAATTGTGGTTTTATGATCTACCATGGAGGTTGAATTAATAGTCTTGGATACTATCGGACATGAGATAGAGTGGCTTAAGAATTTATTATCATAAATTCAATTAGTTAAAAAACTAATGCCAACTATTTATATTATTTGTGACAATCAAGTTGTGATAAGTATTTGTAACAATAGACACGTTGATCATAAAATGAGACATTTAAGTATCAGATATTATACGATAAGATACCTGATAAATAATGGATACCTGATTTTATAATATATAAAGTCTGAAGATAATCTTGCAAATCCTTTGACAAAATGGCTGTCAAAGTCAAAAGTTATACGTATATCAAGGGAGATAGGATTGAAGTCCACTAATTAGGTCATCGATAGCAGCAACTCAACCTTACTGACTGGAGATCCCACCAATAAGGTTCAATTAGAAGATTAAACTACTTGAGTGACTGGATAACACAATTAAAATATTATTATAGATATATCACTAGGGTGTGAATGCAACAAATGCAATAATAAAGGAAAAACGAAATGTTTTGAATGAATCTAAGACTAAGGCGAGGTATTGAATTGTATGTACCATTAGAGGACTTACATGTGTGAGCGTGATTATAGGGTTGCGGTCTATGGTAATTAGACTATTCCCTAAAGCGCTTGTGAATCTAAGATACAGTGCACGACCTTTATGTACCACCTTGAAATGAACCTAATATATGCCGTACTATGTGTGTAGTGTAGATAAACTTGAGTTAAAAAATTTTGGTTCAAGACTTGGTTTACCATGAATATTTCATATGGAAACACAAGTACTAGGTAGATGTTTAAAATCGCAAGCTATCTCTACTGATGCATAGTACTTAGCCCAATGAAAATCATATTATATTATGTCTTTAAAATAATTTTAATTAGGTGGTGGATTGTTAGTTTTTAAACTTAAAAATAATTAAAATATTGAATGTTAAGTAAAAAATAATGTGAAC
>NW_023353910.1:0-290 GCF_001411555.2 Juglans regia
ACGATAACATACACAAGAAAATAGAAAAAATTGCAGCGGCGACAGGGACTCACTGAGATGGTAAAGTGCGACGGCGTAGTGTGTGGTGAGGTGGTGCACTCAGTGGCTATGTATTGGACGAGAAAGAGAGAGAGAGATGCACGGTGAGAGAGATAATGGAGAGAGAGAGCTTACGGGATGAGCAAGCTGACATGTGAGAGAGAAAACAGAAAGGGAGATTACCGTGCGGCGGAGGTGGCATGAGGCGGACCTGGGATGACGGAAAACTTTGCCGGCGATTTCTGGAGCCA
>NW_023353911.1:0-213 GCF_001411555.2 Juglans regia
TATAGAACAAATATGAATGCAAATAATTAAAAGTTATAAATGTAAAATACTTTTAAAAACAGTTATACAGTCATCCGAAATAAAGTTAACACATGTCCCAAAAATACAAAGGGTAAAATAAATAACAAGCTAGTGATCCAAAGGAGACTGCGCAGCCTCTTCCAACGTCTCAATCTTCTTGAAGTGGTCATGACATTGTCCCTTATGATACAT
>NW_023353912.1:0-204 GCF_001411555.2 Juglans regia
TTTGTTTTTTTAAGATCTTTGAAAATATAGTTCTACAAGAAAGAGAGCACTTCAGGTTCGTATAAATTGAGAGAGAGAGAGAGATTTGGATGGTAGGGTATTGCTGCTGATCTCTTCTATTTAATTTATCATATATGATGAGTCTGCACTTAAAATGTGGCAAGTGTATAATTAAAAGAAAACTTCTGCTCATCATTTCTAAGG
>NW_023353913.1:0-210 GCF_001411555.2 Juglans regia
GGGAAGAAATCCTGGGTGTATTTTAAATATGAGAGGTTGCCTTCAATTTGTTTTAAGTGTGGGATCATCAAACACTCCTTTTCTTTGTGCTCCAGTGGCAGGAGTGGAGAGGGGCAGGACCAATATGGATCCTGGCTAAGAGCTCCAAGTGGAAAGGAGAGGGAACTACAACAGAAAAGATATGGTGAAGACCATTACCAGGAGGCTCAG
>NW_023353914.1:0-1392 GCF_001411555.2 Juglans regia
GAAATAAAAAATAAAATCACTATAATATATAAATAAAAAATAAAATAACTATAATATATAAATAAAAAATATTTATCACTATTATATATAAATAAAAAATAAAATCACTATAATATATAATAAATAAAAAATAAAATACTATAATATTTATCACTATTATATATAAATTAAAAATAAAATCACTATAATATATAAATAAAAAATAACATTACTATAATATTTATCACTATTATATATATATAAATAAAATCATTATAATATTTATCACTATTATATATAAATTAAAAATAAAATCACTATAATATAGAAATAAAAAATAAAATCACTATAATATATAAATAAAAAATAAAATAACTATAATATATAAATAAAAAATATTTATCACTATTATATATAAATAAAAAATAAAATCACTATAATATATAATAAATAAAAAATAAAATTACTATAATATTTATCACTATTAAATATAAATAAAAAATAAAATCATTATAATATATAAATAAAAAATAAAATCACTATAATATATAAATAAAAAATAAAATCATATAATATTTATCACTATTATATATATATAAATAAAATCATTATAATATTTATCACTATTATATATAAATTAAAAATAAAATCATTATAATATTTATCATTATTATATATAAATTAAAAATAAAATTATTATAATATTTATCATTATTATATATAAATTAAAAATAAAATTATTATAATATTTATCACTATTATATATAAATAAAAAATAAAATCACTATAATATAGAAATAAAAAATAAAATCACTATAATATATAAATAAAAAATAAAATAACTATAATATATAAATAAAAAATATTTATCACTATTATATATAAATAAAAAATAAAATCACTATAATATATAATAAATAAAAAATAAAATTACTATAATATTTATCACTATTAAATATAAATAAAAAATAAAATCATTATAATATATAAATAAAAAATAAAATCACTATAATATTATATTATAAATAAAATCATTATAATATTTATCACTATTATATATAAATTAAAAATAAAATCATTATAATATTTATCATTATTATATATAAAAGTAAAATAAAATCACTACAATATTTATTAATATTAAAAAATCAAAAATAAAATCATTATAATATTTATCATTATTATATATAAATTAAAAATAAAATTATTATAATATTTATCATTATTATATATAAAAGTAAAATAAAATCACTACAATATTTATTAATATTAAAAAATCACTATAATAAAATCATTATAATATTTATCTCTATTATATATAAATAAAAAATAAAAACACTAAAATATAGAAATAAAAATAAAATCACTATAATATATATAAATAAAAAATAAAATAAAAAATATATAAATAAA
>NW_023353915.1:0-1051 GCF_001411555.2 Juglans regia
ACACACACACAACACAGAATATAGACGTTGGCCATTGCTCTATGCATCTACGTAGCATAACAAAAAGTATGAAAAATCTTAATTGTAAACGATTATGTACATTAATACGTATACCTATTTAATATAATTGATTAAAAAATAAATTTTATTAAAAATAATATTAATTTAAATTTAGAATATAAAGATAACAATATTAATACATAAATTGATAAGTAAACTTGTTTATACATAACAAAATTTAGAAAATATTTCATAGTTATCTCGGCTTCATGAGTTGAGGCCCGAAGAAAACAACTAAAATTGACGCTTTTTAAAATTTAATATGATAATATAATAAAAATATGATTTTTAAGCTTAAAACAAACACATAATAAGCCATTGGAGCCGACGGCAAAGGCTCATCTGCCATTCCATGACTCGTGTTTATGATAATTAATGTTGAGTACTTCTCGATGTTTTATACAATGTTAGATAGATCCTAGCTAGCATTGTTTCCCTGCCAAATATTTATAAGAGTATTAAGTTATTTTACTTATAAAAAAAAAAAAAAGAGTTCTAAGTTATTTTATAAAAATATTTCCCATTCAAAACATGGTTATGTAAATAAAAAACTTGTCTATCATCTAGGGCGGAACTACTAAGAGGCTTGGCGGGCTTTCGCCTCCAAAATTTTTAAAATTTGATGAAAATTAAGTTTTGAAATGTGTTTCTACAAAGTAGACTATAAAAATTAGTATTTAGCCCTTCCAATTTTTTTTTTTTTTTTTAACTTGATCCCCCCAAACCAGATTTTCTGGTTCCGCCCGTCTATCAATATTACACTTTCTCCATTAATGAGAACAGGAGTTTTACATACTGTTTCTATGTCTGCAACGAATGAAAAGAAAGCCATGGCACCAAATCTTAGAAGTTCCATATCTCAAAGCAATGTTCTTATATCCAGAAGGCCAGCCAGCATCAACCTCTGACGCCCGAAACAATAAAAAAGAGAACTGATCGAAAAGAAAAAGGGTAGGGGGGGTGGTTAATTTTTACCCACATTATGCACTCT
>NW_023353916.1:0-206 GCF_001411555.2 Juglans regia
TACGAAATAACTCTCTCATAAAATCATGCATTTCTTAAATAATTTTATGAATAATCTTTCACATAAAATCATGCATTTTATAAATAATTTTATGAATAATCTTCACATAAAATCATGCATTTCATAAATAATTTCATGAATAATCTTTCACATAAAATCATGATTTTTTCATAATTTTATCATGTTTTGGGTACGTAAAAAGGGGT
>NW_023353917.1:0-1864 GCF_001411555.2 Juglans regia
CTATAGAAGACTGACTAGCTAGCTAGATCGGTGATCATGTTATAGTTGCGTACTTTCAGTTGTCGCGTTTGTGGCTATGAAGTGGGCCGTACGTATATTGTACGTGTATATAGGTGTCCATTGAAAGTCATATATTTGGAATTTTCTTAAGGTCATACAAATTATAACCCTCGAATGACTTGGAATTCCAGAAAATCATTACTATATAGTATATATATAGTGCATTATATATATAGTGCATATATATAATTATAGATATATACTATACTATATATATTATATTGTACTATATATAATGTATTATATATATATATAAGTTTTGTTGTTAGTTTTATTAATTATATATTATTTATTCATATATATAGTATACTATATATACTATATTGTTATGTTTTTATTTAAAATATTATGCTATCAAGGTATATATATACATATATATATATAAAATATAGTACATATACTATACTATAATATAGTATATTATATACTATATAGTTTACTATATATAGTCCAGATTACTCACTTTGACATCCACCTCTCATAATCCTAAAAATACAAGTGAGTTATATGAAAGAGGGTTAGAGTGACAAAAAGTTAGTATTCTTCTCAACTTTAGATAAAAAAAAAGAGATTATACTGAAGAGCAATATTATGAGTATCTAGAAAACTTAATATATATATATATATAACTATTATATTAACAAATACTAGCAACAGAATAAAAGTAGTGTTTGAACGTGAATTTATAACTATTATATTCTTCATAGCTGCAATGAAAATAATACGTTCGAACGTTTAAATTGAATGTTCTAACGTTAATGGAGGTACATGAAATTCTCATTTTCATGTTCGAACGTACAATTATAATACGTTCGAACAGGATAAGAAAAATGCGGGAAATTTTTAGCTCGTTTTAGACAACTCTACGATGATCTGAAATGTTCGGACATTGAAAGTTATGTTCGAACGTGAGGGTAAATGTTCAAACATAACTTCTTGTAGCTTTCGAACATGAAAATAATAGTGCAGGAAATTTGGCGCTTGATTTATCTATCTTTATGATGATCTGAACGTTTGGACGTTAAAATTTTACGTTCGAATGTTAGACGATGAAAATCACTTGAAGTTTATAAAGTTCGAACATAAAATTTATTAACGTTCGAACATGAAAATAAAAGTGCGGGAACTCTCCCGCTAGATTTTCGGCATTGTCAGAGGAAGATACGTTCGAACGTGTATAGAAAACGTCCGAATGTTTTCTAAAGAAAATATTATCCGTGTCTTTTAACGTTCGAACGTCATCTAATATTTGGGGGGGTTAATATAACGTTCGAACGTATAACTTAAACGTTCGAATGTGTCATCTAAAAATTTCAAAACTTAATGCTACACACGGGAAGCAGTAGCTCATTTCTACTTCTCCTGTGCACGTAACAGAGAGAGCAGTGAGCCATATGAACTCCATCAGCTTCCTGGGTTAGAGAGAGAGAGAGAGGGTTAGAGTGAGAGAGTTTTAGTGTGATTTTTGAGTTGAGTTTTGGTAAGAAAAATACATTTTTCTTTTGTATTTTCTTGAATTTTTTTATATTTGTCTTGTGTTTTTGTTATATATATTTCTAATAAGTTAGTGTTGTATTTTTTTAAAGAATTGACTATTTTGGCAAGTTGGAAGCTTTTGATTTGTAAGAGAATATTGTGAGTGCTAGGTATATTTCTAAACTTTATACATTTTTTACTTACTCTTTTTCTATTGTGATTATTGTTTATATAGTTTGTGAATACTTTGTGTGTTTATGGTATTATTGATGAATTAATATGTGTAGAAATATTGTTTGAATATGTTTAAATGGTTAGAAATATATTG
>NW_023353918.1:0-320 GCF_001411555.2 Juglans regia
GTCAAGCGCACTTTTTTAGAAAAAAAAAGGTTTACTATTAAAAAATAATTTTTTATATAGATACCAAATTTAACCACTTTTTCTAAAAGGAGTGCGTGGAACTTGATTATAAATATTATTTTTTTATATTTAAAGTGGAAAATTTTTATGGTTTTAAAGAAATCTCACAAAAAAAAATTTATAAAATCATATGTTTTTACATGATATATTAAATCTATTTTATAATAAAATTAATTTTATAATCTAATTTATTATATCAAACGACATCTATTTATAAATTTATTTTTATAAAATATCTTTATAACTAAATCAGGTCTCTT
>NW_023353919.1:0-264 GCF_001411555.2 Juglans regia
GATTAAATATGAAAATTATAGAAATATGGCATGCCGAGGAGTAGGGGTGTAACCGGTCCAGTTCGGTCCGATTTTGGATAAAATCTAGGATCAAACCGGTATGTACCGGTTTTGTATTTTTCAAAACCGATTACGCACCGATTACCCTCCTAAACCTGTACTTTCGATTTTATCGATTTCCGGTCCGATTTTCTATTTTTTTAAAATGTAAGTTTCACAATTTGTTATTAAAAATTTGTTCATAAAAAAAAAAAAAACTGATTT
>NW_023353920.1:0-463 GCF_001411555.2 Juglans regia
TTGAATATAACCATAAGGAATAGATATATATTTATTACAAATGCAAATTATGTTCATATAAAAACTCTCTTATTTGGAAGATGAGTGGATATCAATGTCTAAATAGGGTTAAGACTGCCAAGAGTCTGATGGTCTGATGTCATATGGCTTAATTGTCGAAATGAAAAATTTGAGTTCAAAACCCCCAGCCCCTTTATACATAAATAGGGGGGGGGGGGGGGGGGGGTGGTTAAGACTTTATAGAATGTGTTTTCAATATGAAAAATTATATTTATAAGACTCACACACCACACATTATTTTTTTTTTAATTTTTTTTCTCTTACCAAATGTGTGGTATATGGATGATGAATATAAGAATTCAATTATATTAAGAAGAATAAAACCAAGAATTAAAAAAATTAAAAAAAATAAAAAAATAAAAGAAATTATGGTGTATAGTGTATGGGCTTATGAGTAGCAAAG
>NW_023353921.1:0-5310 GCF_001411555.2 Juglans regia
TAAGCTTTACTATTAGTAGAATACTCGAGAAAGATGTCTTCATCAGATTTTACATCAAATTTGCCTAAATTATCCCTGTCATTCAAAATGAAGTATTTGCATCGAAACACATGAAAGTAACCAATGTTAAATTTTTTTCTTATTCCAAAGCTCATTGGGGGTTTTATCTAACATAGACCTTAACATAATTCTATTTATGACATAACAAGCAGTACTTACCGCTTCGGCCAAAAAATAACTAGGCAAGTTGTTCTCATTGTGCATTGTTCTTGCTATCTCTTGAAGAGATCTGTTCTTTCTCTCTACTACCCCATTTCATTGAGGAGTTTGAGGAGTAGAGAAATTATGCATAAAACCATTTTCATCACAAAAAGCTTCAATATCTTTATTAACTAATTTTTTCCCCATATCACTTTGGATACTTGAAATAGGATAGCTATTTTCATTTTGAATTCTCTTGCATAGCTTGGTAAAGGCATTATGTGTCTCATCTTTATGAGCAAGAAAGATGACCCAAGAATGTCTAGAGAAATCACCACAAAGGGCCCTTCCTATCGGGGACCTGGCTTTCCTTCTTCCTAGGTCGTGACCCCCGTCTGCCTAAGGACCAAGTCTCAAATCTTGAAGGCCCAAGGTTTGACTCATTTGTTAAAAGTATTGTTCCACTTTCCTTTGTTATTCGCCGTCCAACCTGCTAACTCTTCTCGCCTTTCTTCCATACGGTCTAGGTTTCCTTTCAATACTTTGTCGTCGTGGTCTGCGTTGAAGTGTTAAACTCAGTTCGTGGGCATTCCCACCTCGGGCTGGGATCATAACTTCAGTCCCGTATATAAGCACACCACTCCTGATGTCACCAATGTCTGTCTATTGGCTTGTGGGTGCCTCGGAGATGCATACTTGGCCTTCATCCTAAGCTTAGAACACCACTCCTGGTAATGCGAGTAGTTAAACTGTCTGCCATTGTTTGATATGAGGCTTTGAGGAATGCCGAACCGACAGACTATGGATTTTAAAAGGAATCTCCTTATTGCCTGGGCCGTGATGGTTGTCAATGCTTCTACTTCTACCCACTTTGTTAAGTAATCGATTGCTACTACTACAAACTTCACTTGTCCCTTGCCCATGGGAAGGACCAATAAGGTCGAGCCCCCCAATGTGCAAAGGGCCAAGGGGACACGATGGATGTCAGTTCTTCTAGCGGGCAGTGGGGAACGGGCACATGTTCTTGGCAGCTAGGGAATTTCTTCACAAAGTCCTTTGCATCCCGAAGGGAGTAGGGCCAATAGTACCCTGCACGTGTGACCGTGGCGGCCAACACTCTTCCACCAGAGTGATTTCTGCAGATCCCTTCTTGTAACTCGACCAGGACATACTGGGCTTGTCCAGGCCGGAAGCACCTCAAGAGGGGCTCGGAGAAACCTCTCCTATACAGGACTTCTTCCAACAATGTGAAATGCATCGCTCTATTTCTAATCTTTCGTGCTTCCTCCTGGTTGTTTGGGACCAGAACTCCGTCGAGGTACTCCATGATATTGTTGGCCCACTCCGACGGTGCAGGCCGGATAATAGATATGTTGATTTTGATAGCTAGTGTGTCAACCGTTCGGGCTACCGTATGATTCGGCAGAAGGGCCTCTCTTCCTTGCACGAGGCGGCCTATACCAAGTAGTTGCTTTGTGGTTCTGCCCCCTCGGGATTTGCTGGATATGGAAGTACTTGAAACGGTCGCGCGCCTCCCCCACTTTGATGGCAAACTTCCTTGTTACCTAGCTGACTACCACCTACGAGTCGGCCCTCACCTCAACCTTGGTGGCTCGCAACGACCTGGCTACTGACATTCCTGCTAGTAGTGCCTTGTACTCAGCCTTGTTGTTGGTAGTTTTGAAACTAAGTTTGATTGCAAAGTTATGCTTCTCCCCAAGCTTTGTGATGTTTTACACCCCTACCCGCAGCTCGGTAAGACAAGCTGTCGACATAGACCAGCCAGAGCTTGCCTTAGGGTGTGATAGGCGTCTCTTCGGGGAAGTCTGAGAATTCGGCTATGAAATCTACCAGCACTTGCCCCTTTATTGTTGTGCGAGGGAGGTACTCGATATCGAACTTGCTCAATTCAATCACCCAATTCATCATCCGGCCAGACACATCGGGTTTTTGTAGTATTTTTCTGAGGGGAACATCAGTGAGTACCTTCAACGGGTGGGCTTGGAAGCTCGTTCAGGGGTATCTAACCTTAGCTACTCGAAAAGTACGGCTTGTGTAGTAGATGGGTTGCTAGTCTCCTACCTCAATGGGGATTAGTACAGCAGACATTGCGCTCGGGATCATGGCCAGGTATACAGTAAAGCTTTCCCCTAGCTTGGTCTGACTGAGAAGTGTTGGGTGGGCCAAATACTCCTTCAGCTTGCTTTAGAACAAACAACAAAGCTTTGTAGCAGTGGAGTCCCCACTCAATGATGAAGGCCGTCTTCTCCTCGTCACCTGGGCCAAATACTCTGGCCATCGAATCCACTATTAGGTCTATGTGCTGTAGTGGGAAGCAATCCTTCGAGTAAGCCTTGTTGTGAAGTCAATACACATCTTCCACTTCTCTCTCGCCTTCTTCACTAGGACTACGTTAAAAAGCCATTCTCCCTGGGCTTCTTCCCTGATGAACCATGTAGCTAAGAGATGGTCGACCTCCTCAACGATGGTTGCGTACTTCTCCGCACTAAAGCTGCGACGCTTTTGCTTGACCTTCTTTACCTTGGGATCCACACTCAGGCAATGTTTGATGAATGTTGTGTCGATTCCTGGCATTTCTTTGTGGCTCTAGACGTGTTCGTCTTGGTGCTCTATGAGGAGCAACTTTACGGATCTTCCTAGCTCAGGAGACATTTTAGTTCCCTAGGAGGCCTCCTGTTTCAGTTCTCGAGCATAGTGCCAAGACCTACTCGCCACTGATCTTGCTCACTCCCGTTGGAGTTAAGAATCGCATCTTCAGGTGGAAGGTGGAGGTTACTGCCCTCGAGTTGTTCAGGGTTGGTCCTCCCAAGATTGCGTTGCAAGAGGAGGGGACCTTTACCACGAGAAAATCCACCATGGTAGTTGCCGTTCTTGGGGCTTTCCCTGCTAGAATGGACAGGGTGATAGAACCAATCGACTGGACTATGTCTCCAGTGAAGCTTTTGTGGGGTGTCAGTGCTGGGCACAACCGATCGGGCGTGATCCCCATCCGGACGAAGGCTTCCCACAATAGGATATCGGCAGAACTGCCATTGTCGATTAGGCCCTTTCTCGTCATGTAGTTGGAAATCTGTGCAGTACTAAAGCGTCATCATGAGGTGGAGAATATCGTCCTCATCCTTTTCACTGAAGGTTATGACAATCCCCCTAAGTGACATTTTCACCCCCTCCTTGAGGCATATTGGGAGGTTGTGGGCCATCAACCTTCCCTTGAGGGCGCGACTATCTTCACCATTTCCCTTGAGGCATCTTAGGTAGGATGTGACTATTTTTGTCCTCTTCCCTCGAGGTTATGACAATCCCCCTAAGTGCCATGTTCACCCCTCATTTGAGGTATCTTTGGGAGGCTAGGGCAAACAATAGATTCCCATGAGGCACCTGATATCCTCAAGAGGCTGAGGTCGTGTTCACCCCACCCCTCGAGGCATCCTCAAGAAATGTGGTACAGTCTTGGGCCCCCTCCATCGAGGCATCCTCAAGAAGTTACGACAGTCTTCCCCCACTTCCCTTGAGCTACCATGAGAAGCTAGTGCCCGTTTTGCCTCACCCTCCTCCCTTGAGGAAGTCCAGAGGGGGCTACGCCGATCTTTATCTCCCTCCCTCGTGGCATCATTGGGGGAGGTTGAGGCCGTCTTCACTGTCCTTCCTTGGGGTCTATAGTGGGAATGGGGGTCTGGCTTTTGACTGGACCCTCTCCCTTGAGCAATTCTCAAGAATCTAGTGTCATCCTAGCTCCCTTTTTCCTAAAACCATCAAGAAGTTGGGGCGATCTTCACCACCTCTCTCTCGAGGTATGTTCGTGAAAGGCTACCTTCCCCCCGCCCGAGAGGCCGAGGTCGTGTTCACCCTGCCTCCTCGAGGCATCATCAAGAAATGTGACTATTTCCACCCTCGAGGGATCATTGAAAAGCTTGGGCCGTTTTTGCGTGACCCTCACTCAACACATCCTCAAAAGGTAGCGACAGTCTTGCCTGCCCCCCCTCCTTTCGTCAAGGCATCCTCAGGAGGTTACAATGAGCATCCCCCACTTCCCTTTAGCTACCACGAGAAGTTAGTGCCCGCTTTGCCGCACCTTCCTCCCTTGAGAAATCCTCAAGAGGCTGCACCAATCTTTGTCTCCCTCCCTCGTGGCAACATTGCGGGAGGCTGAGGCTGTCTTCGTTGTCCTTCCCTTCGGTCTATCATGAGAATGGGGGCCGGCTTTCACTAGACCCTTCGTTGAGCAATTCTCGAGAGTTTGGTGCCATCGTCACTCCTCCCCCCCGCCCCCTCCCCAACCCTCTTTCCATTTAGGTAGTTCAGGAAGTTGGGCTACACCTACCGTCGAGGTCGGGAGGCAAGCTGGGGTCGGCTTTCGCTACACCCTCCCATGAGCAATTCTTGGAAGGCTAGTGCCACCCACACTCCAATTTTCCACGAAGCATGCTCGGGAAGCTGGGGCGGTCTCCACCAACTCTTTCTCGAGGCGTGCTCAAGAAGCAAGGTTTTGCTTCGTTCCCTTTTCCTTCGAGGCATCCTTGGGAAGCTAGGTGGGTGGGTCTTCGCCACCTCTTCCTCGAGGCATGCTTAGGAACTTGGGGGTGTGGAACCTGCGGCTAGCTTCCCCCCCCCCCCCCCCCCCCCTTCCTTTGGTCTTCCCCCACTTCCCTTAAGAGAAGTTAGTGCCCGCTTTGCCGCACCTTCCTCCCTTGAGAAGTCCTTGGGAGGCTGCGCCAATCTTTGTCTCCATCCCATGTGGCATCATTGGGGGAGGCTGAGGCTGTCTTCGTTGTCCTTCTCTTGGGTCTATCATGAGAAGGGGGGCCGACTTTCACTGGACCCTCCGTTGAACAATTCTTGAGAGTCTAGTGCCATCGTCACCCCCCCCTCCCCAACTCTCTTTCCATCGAGGTAGTTCAGGAAGTTGGGTTACACCTACCGTCGAGGTCGGGAGGGAAGCTGGGGTCGGCTTTCGCTACACCCTCCCATGGTCAATTCCTGGAAGGCTAGTGCCACCCTCACTTTAATTTTCCATGAAGCATGCTCGGGAAGCTGGGGCGGTCTTCACCAACTCTTTCTCGAGGCGTGCTTGGGAAGCTAGGTTTAGCA
>NW_023353922.1:0-253 GCF_001411555.2 Juglans regia
TGCTCTTCCTTGAGACTGCCCCATCGTCACTCCTACCCCCCCCCCCCCCCCCCCCAACCCTCTTTCCATCGAGGTAGTTCAGGAAGTTGGGCTACACCTTCCGTCGAGGTCAGGAAGGAAGTTGGGGTTGTCTTTCGCTGCACCCTCCAATGAGCAATTCCTGGAAGGCTAGTGCCACCCTCGAGACTGCCCCATCGTCACTCCTCTCCCGCCCCCCGCCACCCCAAAACGCTTTTTCCATCGAGGTAGTTCA
>NW_023353923.1:0-754 GCF_001411555.2 Juglans regia
TTATTACCCGACCAAAAGTAATTTAGAACCCGAGCCCAACTCAAAAATATTTAACTTCAAAGTAACTTAACATAACACTAAGAAAATAAAAGGAACCCAGTAAAAAATAAGTCCACGTGGCCCAAGTAAAGACAACCAACTTTTAAAACCCTCATGTTTAGTTTTTACGACTAGGAGGGCAAAATTATAATTTTCCAAAAACCTTGTACTTCAAGATATTTTTTTGCAAGGACATATATAGTTTAGGCAACAAAATTGTTTCTATTTCAAGATAAGCATTACGGAAAGGCAACAAAATTGTTTCTATTTCAAGATAAGCCTCTTGGCCAGCTTTCGGGATTACATAAGCAATCATTATCCCAAGGAAGGATGTTGCATGCAATCATCTTTGGCTGTTGCTAGCTTTTTCTTTATATTCGGGAACAAGGACATTGTTTAGGTCATTGACACAACAGTCAATCATGGGACTTCCACACACACATATATATAAATTCTATTCATCATCTCCACACACCACACTTTTTATTTTTATTTTTTAGTCTTACATATATATATATATAAGACTAAGATCGGCAAGCATTTTTTTACTTACTTTTAACCCATGAAATGATCATGGCATCATTTGCAAATGTTGTTTTGGCCATTTGGTTTATAAGGAAATTGTGAACGTCTATTTGTTTGTTTTAGTAGTTGATGATATTTGTCTGACTTGACTTGTGGGTACAAAGTGTGAAAAAGTCCTTGTTCTTTGTGA
>NW_023353925.1:0-735 GCF_001411555.2 Juglans regia
TTATTTCCCAAAAAGAAAATCCATTGGCATATCCAAACTGAAACATTATAATCATATAATCTCTTAGCATCATATTGGGACAAATACCATGTTTAACCCTAGTGGTAGGGTTATAAACCACCATTATACCCGTGGCTGTGATGTGTACCATGTTTCACCCCGTGGTAGGGTTATAAACCACCATTATACCCGTGGCTAGGCCGTATACCATGTTTCACTCCCGTGGTAGGGTTATAAACTACCATTATACCCGTAGTTGAGCCTTAACAAAAAACAGAACAGATATCGTCGGAATCAGATCACATTCATATACAGAATCAGAACTTCATGCCAAGGTTTTCAAATGATACATCATATCGAAACAAAATACTGAATAGGTTCAAATCATTTCACATGTTCGAAATAAACAGAATCAAAGTATTTTAATTTATTCATAGCAAAAACTTTTAGATTTTTATATTCGCTCTTTTGCATAATTCCGAAACAAAATGTACAAAATTAGCCCATGTCTACACCAGTCATGACCGAAAATACTTTTTCTTATATAGAATTTATGCATATGCAGAATAAGCATTTGAGCTCGTTTTCAGATTTCTTTTCAAAAACAAACATGCTTAACTTTCAAAGTCAACCTCATTTCATTTCTTTTATGCAAAACTAGTATATAAACCCCACTTACCTGACTTCCGTGTATTATCAACACCTTGAGTCGGAACTCCAGTAGTGACACCACCT
>NW_023353926.1:0-823 GCF_001411555.2 Juglans regia
CGACAAGGAGAGAATCAAAGTGAGGATGAATCGGTATATGGGCAAGAATTCAGAAGTGGCAAGTGAAATCTTCTCATTAGAAACCGAAAATAACTACAGAACGTGGGGGAAGAAGTTGGAAGCATCAGAGGGGAGAAATCAGGAATGAACAGAGAGGGAAAACAGACTAAGATAGAAGAGGAAAGAAGAACACAAAGGGAAAAAGAAACTCACCAAAACGACGTCGCCTCATCTAAGGGTCTTTCGGGCTGGGTTTCAACGAGAGCTGGGCTTAGAGCTTGAATGTTACACTAGTGGAGGAACATATATTTTGGATTGAATAAATGGATTTGTACTTTTTGGGAATATTGGAGTATATAAATATGTTATGGAAGATGGAATTAGATTACAAGAGATAACTCTCTGGACCTCTGGGGCAGGGGCGTTACATATATCTCGTGCGGAACACGAGGGAACATCTGCACGTAGTGTAGGAGGTTCTTCTGCGCTTGGTTTTGAGGACGTGGTGGCTGCGAAGCCACAGTTTCTTCTAGAAGTAGATCTTTTGCTGCGTGAGCCTCGTTTTCAATATCGAGCGATGTTTTTTCTTTTCTCAAAGGCCGAGATTCAACAATCTGCAGAGTCGTTTCGGTTTTTAGTGGTGCTAAAATTCCTTCGTTGTAGGCTTTCGCTGGATCACATACGTGGTTTTATCAAGAATAGATGGGGATTGAAATCTTTACCGGTAATTAGACAATTGTGAAATCCGAGGAATGTATTGGTTTGGATGGCTCAGGAAGAGGATTTTATTAGTGTCATGGCGAGAGGAAACTCTGAAATTCAT
>NW_023353927.1:0-476 GCF_001411555.2 Juglans regia
TTAAGGAAGCTTCAATGAGACCTATTTCTTCTTCACTCACGGGCTCCATTTCGGATAGCGAAGTGATTGTTTGAGAAGACTTCGCGCCTCTCCGAAACTGAGGCAGTGAACTAGTTTCGGGGGTTGCAGGGGCCGGAGAGGAAGTGAGAGAGGAGTGAGCAGCGGTTAAGGAAGCTTCAATGAGACCTATTTCTTCTTCACTCACGGGCTCCATTTCGGATAGCGAAGTGATTGTTTGAGAAGACTTCGCGCCTCTCCGAAACTGAGGCAGTGAACTAGTTTCGGGGGTTGCAGGGGCCGGAGAGGAAGTGAGAGAGGAGTGAGCAGCGGTTAAGGAAGCTTCAATGAGACCTATTTCTTCTTCACTCACGGGCTCCATTTCGGATAGCGAAGTGATTGTTTGAGAAGACTTCGCGCCTCTCCGAAACTGAGGCAGTGAACTAGTTTCGGGGGTTGCAGGGGCCGGAGAGGAAGTG
>NW_023353928.1:0-1647 GCF_001411555.2 Juglans regia
TTTCGGCAAAATAATATATTTTTATAATGTAACGTTACTTTTATAATATATTTTATTAAATTATCATTCATTTTATTTTCTTTTTTACTTTTTTTTTAAATAAACTTTATTTTATTTAATGAAATCGAAATTACATACATGACTAATCAATACAGAAAAAATCTATATTACAAACTAAACTACTCATCTGTTTGGAGCTCTTCCAAACACAAATTAATTTGTGACAAACATTGTTTTAACTTTTATAAAATCTCTCATAACAAATCTTTTAGTTTGTAAGTGCTTTATAACAACAAAGTCATCGACCCTCTCTCCTCCAACGGAGGAGGGGCACCTTCCTTCCTCCAAAGGAGAAGAGGTACAATCACCCACCATCCGCCAAAGGTAGGGTGAGACTCTTCTGCTATCGACACCAAGTGTAATAATTTATATCTTTTTATTTGTCTCACAATTTGGTGCAATTTAGGGATATAGAGTTTATGCAGTCTTCTACCACAATATATATATATATATATATATATATATTGCATCGCCATCTTACTTTAAATATACCTTTTTTTTTTTTTTGGTGGTGGAAATATACATTATAAAATATGACTAATGTAATCTCCACCAACGAAATCTCATCAGCTACTTATCTCCTCATGAGGTAAATGGATGAGTGTAATGCCTAAAGTTGTTCTATTCCTCTCGTGGAGGAGTGCGAGTCAGCCTTTGGCTACTCGAAAATGAAATCTCTACCAACAGAATCTCCATCAAAGAAATATTTATCAGCTACTTACCTTTCCACGAGGCAAATAGATGACTATAATGCCTAAGACTGCTCTATCTCTCTCGTGGATGAGTGCTGGTTAGAAATCTCTATCAATGAAATCAACGCCAAATGGATGGCTCATCAAGCCTCACCACACCCCAACAAGACAACTCAGGTTCGTGAATTTCGCACTTGTGATTGCATCTCTTACTTACCTTCCCGTGAGGGTCAACAGGTGGGTCCATCCGTTTGGCGACCCGGCTTGCCTCACAACAAAATGAGGGTTCAATCTTTCGATTGCCCGACATTATATTTTAGACAACATCTCCACCAGTGAACGTCGGGTGTTGGCACTCGTACCATAACCACTACTAGCGGGTTACCTTTGGGAACGAGCATCCGACCTCCACAACCTCCTGAAGTGGGCCCAGAGGGTCTAAGGAATCCTTGACCACTTTGCGCGGGTTATAACAAACATATTCTAACATTAACTACATTTCACATCGGAAAAAGAAAGTTCACCAACATCATTGAAAACAAAGACGCCGGATGAACATACATCTTTCAACAAGACTTAGGGTGAGTCCAGTGTTACAAACTGCTTGACCCTTTTTTACAATTTTTATAAAAGTCAACAGGCGGGAAATGTCAGGAATTGCCCGACCCCCCAAGTGCCTGAACAAGCGGGAAATGTCAAGGACTGCTTGACCTCTCAGGTGTCCAGATAGGTAGCATATTACTTGACTATCCGGCCAACTTTTGTACGCATTTTATGCGATGTAGCCTACCTCCTGCTTACCTCGCCAGGAGAGGCTTCGCGCTTGCGTTCCATGCGGTCGAGCCTACCTCTTGCATACCTCGCCAGGACGGGCTTCGCGCTCGTGCTCCATGCG
>NW_023353929.1:0-292 GCF_001411555.2 Juglans regia
GGCATGAAGAAATTTATGGTCTTAATTCATCTCATAAAATCGATTCTATAAGAAATGTTTACTTATTCCTTATAAACATATTTAAGATTTTGTCTACAATTAACGTGAGATGATTTCTCAACACCCTGTTCCTTCACGTGTAGATCAGTATTTTTCCTGGTTCTTGTCATGGTAAGTAGTGTGGGCCCTTATTCGTCCTGTAGTAATCTCTGATTTCGGTTTTACAAAATATGATTGTTCATTCCTTATAAACATATCTAAGATTTTGTTTATAGACAATGTGAAATTATTG
>NW_023353930.1:0-282 GCF_001411555.2 Juglans regia
AGTAAAGAGACTCAACATAATAAAAGTACCTAATTGATTGAAAATAAATTCCCAAAAAGTAGCAACAATATTGTCTCATAGCAAGAAAATTTAAAATTGATATTTTTGTGAAAAAAAGAACACTATAAACTAAGGGCTGGTTTGTTTTTACAAACCATCTCAACTCATCTCATCTAATCATTATGACTTTTCCAAATTCTCAAACAAAATATAATAAATAATTTAACTTTTATTCAATTTTTTACAAACCATCTCAACTCATCTCATCTAATCATTATGACT
>NW_023353931.1:0-232 GCF_001411555.2 Juglans regia
TATAAATTTCAATTTTCTAATAGTATTTTATATTATTATTTAATTTTAACTTTTTATTTTATTATTATGATAGTTTTCATTATTTTATTTTACTATTGCAAAAGTTGTTGTGCATTTTGTGTTAAGGTGTTTTCTTCAATTTTCTAATAATATTTTATATTATTATTGGCTTTTTAATTTCATTTTTTTTATTATTAATGATCGCTTTCATTATATTATTTTTATAAATTTC
>NW_023353932.1:0-273 GCF_001411555.2 Juglans regia
GGGGGCTAACGGGGGAAAGGGGGGTGACGAAACGGCGCCGTTTGGATTAAATAAGAACCCAAACGGCACCGTTTAAGTAAGCTTGACTCATTTAAAAAAAAAAAGGTTGCGTGAAACGACGCCGTTTCACGCAACCAGTCAATGCATATCCCGACCGGTTGGGACTTAAACGGCGCCGTTTGAAATTGCTCCAAACTTGATGCGTTTTAACTTTTAATTTTAAACTTGTGATTTTTTTTATCTTTTTGGCACAAAAATTAATTAAAAAAATTA
>NW_023353933.1:0-1072 GCF_001411555.2 Juglans regia
GGATAAATTCTTTTCACTGTGGTAAGCTTGAGTATATGAAGAAAAAGTGTAGAAAGTTTTAAATGGAACAACTAAAAAAAAGGTGAAGAAAAAAAAGAAGAAAAATAAACTGCAACAGTTGTATCCGATACATATGTGTTCATTGTTTACGATGATGCACATGTTGGTATCGCTTATCAGGATTGTATTTGTATTTGGTTGGGTTAGGATAAGAAAGGAAGCAAAGTCTCAAATTCAGGGCATAGGAGATGTGCAATTGGAAGCCAACATTAGGTGCAAATTGCTTTTCAAAGATGTCAAAAATGTTCCTCATAAGCATTTTAATTCAATTTTAATTGGAAAATTAGATGATGTAGGCTACATAATCACCTTGGAGATGGAAAGCGGAAACTTAGTAAGGGTTCTCTTAGGCCCCGTTTGATTGTTAAACTGAACTAGATGTAGTTCATTTTTAAACCTCTTCTACCATCCAAACAGCCACTTAAACTGCATTCGAAAAGAACTTGAGTGAGTCTACACTGTTTGATGTAACCGCCCTGACCAATGGCAGAAATTTTGCAATGGGCACATGATGCCTACAAACCAGTGGCTGGGAAAAATAGAAAGTAATTTTCTATCCATTTTTCCCCTAGTTAATTTTACGTGAATTGCAAGTGCAGCTTGAAGAAATTGTTTTGCCACGTCGACAATGTTTTTTTATATGTCAGATGAATAGTTGAATGTAATGATGACATCAATTTATTTTACAACTTTCAATAAATATATCTAAACTCATCTTAATATCCAAACATATTTTAATTCATTTTAAGTGGACCCCACAAAACCCACTCTACCATCTCAACTTATTACTATTCATAGAGAACTCAACTCAACTCAGCTTAACATTCAAATGCAGCCTTATTCTAGTCAAGGGTAAGAAGATCAACACTCTCTACAAGACAGATGCAAGGTTGATCACGGAGATGTTATTGTTACTGAGAATGAAATCTCTACTGAGCTATGGCATAAGAGGCTTGGTCGCATTAGTAAGAATGGACTTTAGATTCCTGCATATAAGCAGGTCCTATCCAAT
>NW_023353934.1:0-301 GCF_001411555.2 Juglans regia
TTGGGTGCAGCCAATGGCAGTGGGTGGTCTGTCATGTGGGGGAGGAAACTTCTCCAAGAAGTTTTGCCAAGGTGGCCAATTTCGTGGGCCTTGGTGGGCCCCACCAAGTGGGCTTCAATTTGGGGTTTAAAGGGGGTTTGGTTAGGGTTTGAGATGCTATCGAGCCCAAAATCAATTTTTCTTGGCCCAATCAAATTCCAAGGTTTAAAAGGTTGAATAATGATGTCATAAAAAGGATTTGATTAATTAATAGCATGTGGAAGTGATTTAATCAAGTGATTAAACACAATGCTAGAAATCG
>NW_023353935.1:0-279 GCF_001411555.2 Juglans regia
TGTTGCACCCCTCGTTGATGTTTTTTCCGCCTTGCGAGATAAATTGACCAGAAGGACCACTCGGGAGTGGATTTTTGGGAAAATCTCGCCCTGCCCATCACGTAGCGATGGGTTTGGATCAGATCTCCGTTTGGATTGGGATCGGGATCTCCGTTTGGATTGGGATCGGAAGGACGCTAGTATGTCGCTCAAGGATTATTTGAATTTTAAGTAATTAGTTTGATGGGTGCGATCATACCAGCACTAATGCACCGGATCCCATCAGAACTCCGCAGTTAA
>NW_023353936.1:0-244 GCF_001411555.2 Juglans regia
GACCCTAAACGCTAGGATGGGGTAATATCCTAGTGGAACTCCTTTGTTCACGCTGGAGTGTCTAAATAGGTGTGAAATTCCCTGGGTTGACGAAGTACAGTCAACAGGTTGCGAATGGGGCCTAATTAGCTGGTCACCGAAGCGCGCCAGACACTAACGCCGATGGTGCCACACATTATGTTATGTGTGTCCACAGCAAGTGTGGCACAAACAGATAAGTCATGGGGCCACAACAACTGTGGAG
>NW_023353937.1:0-421 GCF_001411555.2 Juglans regia
ATAAATGAGAAAAATACTATAAAAACAAAGAGATTTTAGTATAAAAAAAACTTAGAAACTGACATGCCTTCATATAACATGTTAAATTTACTTTAGAATAAACTTTACAATCCGATTTATCATATTAAGTCACGTCAATTTGTAAGTTTATTTTGTAAGATTCGGCTAAAACATTTCTCAAACAGATTAAGGGATAATTAATTCCGTGTACCAAAACCCGAAGCTTTCTATCGAGTGAGATATTGAGCAAAAGATGTCCAGTATCCTCATAACAAATCCAAAAGAATGCGGACCTCATATGATAGTTACACCTGTGTGATAGAAAATGATAGGATATCCCCCACACCATCCACTTCCTCCATATATATATATATATATATATATATATATATATATATATATATATATAAACACACACACA
>NW_023353938.1:0-212 GCF_001411555.2 Juglans regia
TGTCATGCCCGTGCTTTTTCTTTTAAAATATTTTTATAAAAGGGACGACGGGAATTACCGTCCTGTTTAAAACTTTTTCACTTGCATCCCCAGGGTGCGAGACTCTACGTTTATAAATAAAATGTGCTTTGATCATAAAAGAGGGTTACAGCGGAAAACATAAATCTCATAATAAAAAGGCCTCGTACATTTAAAACTCGTGCCTAGACTTT
>NW_023353939.1:0-216 GCF_001411555.2 Juglans regia
GGAAGGAAAGCTTAATTCTGAGGAAATGTTTGGATTTGAAGATGATTTGAGATGAGTTGAGATAGATTGTGAATAGTAATGAGATGAATTGTGAATAGTAGTGAGATTTGTGAGTTAAAGTTGTTGAATAGAAATAAATAGTGAAATGAGTTAAGATGAGTTGAACGTCTTGTGTTGATGTTTTGGGTCATATCAGTGAAATGCTTACTTATTATA
>NW_023353940.1:0-362 GCF_001411555.2 Juglans regia
TTTATTCAAAAAAAAAAAAATGCCAATTGGATACGAGAAGTGTTTCATCTTATCTCATTTCATCATTATAATTTTTTTAAATTTTTACACAAAATATAATAAACAATTCAATTTTTTCAAATTTCAAAATGATTAAAAAAACTAAATCAGAATATGTAGTGGAAACGATATTATCTCTTTAGTAAATCGTGAATCTAGTGCGGTTGTTCTACATATTCTTTATCATTGTCGTTGTTCATCCGTAATTCTCTTGACCATGATAGAGTGTGCTACATGATAATAGCAAAGTAATATTCATATATTTTACAATCTGAATACTGGAATTAGAGAGAACTATTTGAGAGAGATTTTATGTTTGAAAT
>NW_023353941.1:0-1093 GCF_001411555.2 Juglans regia
GTTGTAAACCATTGAGTAAAACAATCAATGTTTTAACCAAGGCTGAAGAACAAGAAAATCTTTTATTAACTTTAATTTCCCAAATTACAAACCCTGAGCTTCAAGAAGAATATCTTCTTAAATTAAAGAAGATAATGATTCGTCAAGAACTAGAAATTTCTAAGAAAATGATTTGTTTTCAAGACACCTTGGTAAGATTTCAAAAGAAAAAACACAATGATGGTTCTACTTTTGATTTGCAACACGAAATAAATTTTGTTAAAAAATAGATCGTTGAGCTCAGATCTGAGATTAATAATCTTAAGTCTAAAAATGAGATTTTGAAACAAGAATTTTTGTGTTTAAAGATTGACAAACAACTTGATCAGGATATTCCTTTTGACAATGAGCAAACGAATAAATCTGATTCTAGCCAAAATGACAAGGTTGGTGATAATCAGATATGTTTGATCCGTCATACTATTCCTCTCAAATGGTTTTCACGAGTTACTATTGTTGTTTCTCGAGATTTTCAATTCTCTGTTATTTCTATGATTGATTTTAGATCAGGCTTGAATTGTATTCAAGAATGATTAATCCCTACCAAATATTTTGAAAAATCCACCGAAAGATTATTCTTTGCAAATGGATTTAAGATGAAGATCAATTATGAGCTCAACAATGCTCATGTTTTAAAATTCCTTTTGTTTTAGTTAGAAACATGTTTGACAAAGTGATTTTAGGGATTCATTTTATTTCATCTTTATATCATTTTTTAACTGAAAAAGACGGTATCACTACTGATCATTTTGGTCAAAAATTTAAATTCAAGTTTGTTTCTCGTCTTGAGATTGATATGGATAAATGTTTGAAATATTTGTTTTTTACAAAAAAAAAACATTTGAATTTCCTTAACAGGAAATTAGATACAAAAAGATTTTTGAACAATTATCTAATGATTTGCTTCAATCCAAAATTGAAGACTTTAACAAACGACTTATTACTGATGTTTAATTACCCAATACTTTTTGGTATAGGAAAAAATTAATCGCTAATGCAATTAGTGATATTAGATAGTATAAATTTGTTTTCATTTCCAGAGTAATGTTTTGGG
>NW_023353942.1:0-1059 GCF_001411555.2 Juglans regia
CAAAAATCATCTTTGTGTCTTCCGCAGATCCTGTAGGTAACTGCTTTCGGCACAAGGTGACAACTGACCGGTCAGTCCTCTTAGAATTGCATCACTTGTTCGACGAGTTGGGTCCCCTCTTCTTGCCGAATCCAACCACTACAATCACCCAAAAAAATGAAATTTTCCCAATCAGAATCATAATGAAAAAAAGACCTCCCAAATCACAGTATGTCTCAAAACCTAAACATTATATCCTGGCTGTTGCAAGACCCATATGTTAGAAAAAAAAGAGTATCAAGACTGAAAATTCATACTAACTAGCTAGTTTAAAGAGCTACACTTGAGAAAAAAAGATGAGAATGAGAGACAAATCGGTGGTGACGAATCGACGATTGTATTGCATGTGCTTGTGGGTGCATCCACGGGGTTTCTTCTTCTTGTCCTGCTTGGTCACTTTGGGAATTTGGCCTCTCACTTTTCTAGCCCGAGCCAGAGATCCATGTACCTTACCCGAAGAATAAAACAAAAAACAAAAGAATCAGAGATTAGAAAATCTACAAAGCATACAAACCATAACAAGAAAGGGATTTTTTTCGGAGAGATATTTGAGGTCAGATTTAATAATTATCGATAGTTGATTACTAGAGAGAGCTTCGGCCACTAGGAAATCGTTTGCAACTATATAGGGTTTTGAGAAGAAACTATATAAGGGAAGTTCGACTGTTCGAGTGATCTAGACCGGGCTTTTGAAGGCACATGGTATGAGCTCTCAATCGGTTCATTGAGCCCACACTTCTATTCTTCAAACCCATGTGTTTATTGGCCGTGCGGCTGCGGCTGGAAAATTGTTATAAACACTAAACACAATTAAAGTATTATTCTTAGGTTATTTTAAAAAATAAAAAATAAAAAATTTAAAATAAAAGGACGTTTGAAAACATAAAAATATTAAAATCTTTAGTTCCTTCTATCCTTTCTAGTCCTTTCCCTTGCCTTTTTCTCTATCTATTTTCACATCACTCCTTTCCAACTTCAATCCACCTTTTTCTTTAATGTATCTTTCAATCTTTTATTTAT
>NW_023353943.1:0-593 GCF_001411555.2 Juglans regia
GGATAGGTTTGAAACACAAGATAAAATATAAAATTCTCATCTCATTTCATCATTATATCTTTTTCAAATCCTCATACAAAATATAATAAATAATTCAACTTTTTCAAATCTCAATACACATTTTTCAAATTCTAAAATAATAATAATATTAAAACATAATATTTTAAACTTCAAAACAAAACATAAAATTCTCATCTCACCCTCTAAACCTGCCCTAAGAGATAATGTACGTAGAGATTAGTTCTAATTCTTTCAAAGGTTAGAGAGAGAGAGAGAGATCTCAAAGGGAGAGATCTAGTTGTCCTTTTTTTTTTAATCTTTTTTTCCTTCTGAATTTTATCTGTCTGATAAAATGAGTTGAAATTAAAATTAAAAAGTTAAATAAAATATTATTAATTAAAATATATTTTTTAATATTATTTTTATTTTAAGATTTAAAAAGTTGAATTGTTTATTTTATTTTATGTAAAAATTTAAAAAAATTATAATAATAAAATAAAAAAATTTTAAAATTTTAAATTTTAGTTTCGAAAGTAAAAAAACTCGTGGCCACCTATCAAAGCCACTGAATTATTTTTAATTTGTGTTTTTTT
>NW_023353944.1:0-480 GCF_001411555.2 Juglans regia
TAGGACTGTTCATCCGGGCCGGATTTTTTTTCCGGCCCGGTCCGGAACCCGGATAACCGGGTCCCTGGTACGGGTTCCAGCCCGGGACATACCCGGGCCGGTACCCGCTTGATTAAAACCCGTTTCATCCGGCCCGGGCACTGGATTTAAATCCGGAACCCGTATTTAAACCCGATACCCGGAATTTTTTTTTAAACCCACGTATCACCCGAAGCAAAAGCAAATTCATCATTCCTCTTTAGATCTTGATCTCTCTCTGTGCAACTTGCCCCAATGTCCTCTCTCACTCTCACGACGAAACCCTAGTCTCCTCTACCTTCATCACCTCCGTCGCTCCGTCGTCTCCATCTCTCTCTCTCTCTCTCTCGCGTCGTTGTCTTCATCACCTCCGTCGCTCCGTCGTCTCCAGCTCTCTCTCTCGCGTCGTCAGGGTCCCATTTCGTGACCAGGTGAGGGAAATTCGAAACCCTAGCCTTCCTT
>NW_023353945.1:0-351 GCF_001411555.2 Juglans regia
TTAAAAAAAATTAAGGCTTTTTTATAAAAAAATAATTATAGTTTGAAATTTTTTGTGTTTTGCTAATTGAGCTTAATTGAACTTTTATGACACAAATATTAAGCGGTTCATGAACTTGATTTCTTAAAAAAAAAAAATAATAATAAAATAAAGGCTTTTAGAAAAAAAAAAAAATATCCGGATACAATCCGAAACCCGAAATTCCGGGTTTTAAAAACCCGGATCCACCCGGGTTCCAGTCCGGGTCTGATCCGGATCAATCCGGCCCGGGTTTCGGCCCGGGTTTGAAACCCGGGTTCCGGTCCGGGTTTACCCGGGTTCCCAGGTTGGAACCCGGATGAACACCCTGAC
>NW_023353946.1:0-254 GCF_001411555.2 Juglans regia
CTCGGGAGTGGATTTTTGGGAAAATCTCGCCCTGCCCATCGCGTAGCCATGGGTTTGGATCAGATCTCCGTTTGGATTGGGATCGGAAGGACGCTAGTATGTCGTTCAAGGATTATATGAATTTTAAGTAATTAGTTTGATGGGTGCGATCATACCAGCACTAATGCACCGGATCCCATCAGAACTCCGCAGTTAAGCGTGCTTGGGCGAGAGTAGTACTAGGATGGGTGACCTCCTGGGAAGTCCTCGTGTTG
>NW_023353947.1:0-202 GCF_001411555.2 Juglans regia
TCACTTGAAAGTGCTTTCAATTCGAATGGGTTTGGACTTGCTCTTTTAGAAACTCTGAAATTAAACATAAAAATTTACTCAGAAGTATCCCAAAGTAAATAGATGCTCAATTCAAGAGTACACATTAATTCCAAAGATTTCTATTAATATTTTAGCATTTTAGTCCAATAATAGGGTATTTAGACTAAACTTTAAAGTTAAT
>NW_023353948.1:0-806 GCF_001411555.2 Juglans regia
TGAGACTCACGAAAACGCTGCACAAAGCCGAAACCCAAATGAAGAAAAAATGGCAAAATCAACTAAGAGGTACAGATAAAACAACGGAAGGGAGGAGAAATGACTCACTATCGTGCAACCAAGTCAGCGGCGCGAGGCTTGAAAACCCATGGAGACAGCAGTGCCAACCAAACCAGAATTCTGTGTAGAGAAATAAAAAAAATCTGGGTGTTTCAAATGTGATGCGGGAAGGAATTTCTGTGATGGAAACTGCACAAAACCATACGACATGGGGGCGAGGCACGCGAGATGGAGGAGTTTTCGGAAAAGCAGGGCAGCTGGGAAGGAAGAAAAGAAAGAGAAAAGAAGGAAGAAGAAACCGACGGAAAGGAAAGGAAATTCAAATGAGAAGAAATCACTTACCAAAACGACGCTATCCGAGTCCCTCAACAAGAACGTGGGTTGGCTTCATGCATCCTGTTGCCTTCCAAAAGTGCTGGGCCTAGTGCCCGGTTATTACATTCTTCCCCCCTGATAAAAAATTCCATCCTCGGAATTTGTCACAAGCTAAAAGGATCGTCGTCGAACAACTCTGGGTTCTTGAGTTGCATTTCCTCTTCTAATTCCCAAGAGGCTTCATTGATAGCATGATTATTCCATACCACTTTAAACAATGGAATAGTCCGATTACGTAACACTTGTTCTTTTCTCTCTACAATCCGCACCGGCTCTTCTGTATAGGTCAGATCTTCCTGAAATTGAAGTGGCTCGTAATCAATAACATGAGTGGGGTTGGGTACATACTTCCTCAGTATAGATACATGAAA
>NW_023353949.1:0-210 GCF_001411555.2 Juglans regia
TTTTTTAATATTATTATTATTATTTTAAAATTTAAAAAAATTGAATTATTTATTATATTTTATGTAAAAATTTAAAAAAATTATAATAATAAGATGAGATTGGATAAAAGGAGTTAATTTAATTACCAATTATTTTAGTTTGAATTAATTATTAGATAATTTCAAAATAATCCTGATTTACAATAACATCTCCATGTTTTTAAAAAGACA
>NW_023353950.1:0-262 GCF_001411555.2 Juglans regia
CTAAATTCTTACGCAGGCTAGTCATTAGATGGCGTGAAACCAAAATTATGCTGAGCATTCTCATTGGATTAGCTAAAAGTTAAATCCAATGAGAATTTAACTATTAGGTCATAAAATTGCTCACATTGAATTAGCTATATTCTAAATATTTGGAATATAGCTACAGGAAAGTCTAAACTAATTTCTAAATTTGGAACAAATCATTTTTATATTATTTCTTTCTCTCTCATTTTAATATTAATTATTTCTCTCTCCATTTTAA
>NW_023353951.1:0-692 GCF_001411555.2 Juglans regia
ATACATAATATTCTCAAAAATAACACATCAACCATCAGTCAGTCTCTCAAATAACAGATATATAAAAGCTGTTTTTCCTGCCAAAATACACAATATTCTCAAGAATAACACATGAACCATCAGTCTCCCAAACATATATATAAAAGCTGTTTTTCCTGCCAAAATACATAATATTCTCAAAAATAACACATCAACCATCAGTCAGTCTCTCAAATAACAGATATATAAAAGCTGTTTTTCCTGCCAAAATACACAATATTCTCAAGAATAACACATGAACCATCAGTCTCCCAAACATATATATAAAAGCTGTTTTTCCTGCCAAAATACATAATATTCTCAAAAATAACACATCAACCATCAGTCAGTCTCTCAAATAACAGATATATAAAAGCTGTTTTTCCTGCCAAAATACACAATATTCTCAAGAATAACACATGAACCATCAGTCTCCCAAACATATATATAAAAGCTGTTTTTCCTGCCAAAATACATAATATTCTCAAAAATAACACATCAACCATCAGTCAGTCTCTCAAATAACAGATATATAAAAGCTGTTTTTCCTGCCAAAATACACAATATTCTCAAGAATAACACATGAACCATCAGTCTCCCAAACATATATATAAAAGCTGTTTTTCCTGCCAAAATACATAATATTCTCAAAAATAACACATCAACCATCAGTC
>NW_023353952.1:0-1045 GCF_001411555.2 Juglans regia
CCCATTTTAAATTTCAAATTCTCGTTGCATTGATAAAATGAATAAGGCTTTTGATCAATGAGATCAAATTAAGAATACAAATTAGGATTCAAAATTAGGCTAATAATTATGAGAAGTTAATTAATTCCTTAATATCAGAATCTTTTGACCAATTGTTGCTGGTGAAACTTTATTTTTTGGGGTTGGTGAAACTTTATTTATTTTTTTTTTTAAATGTTGATATATCTATCTATATTTTCAAAATCTGGACGGCTAAAATTAAAGTTTAAAAAAACAGTTTCTCATGAATTTTGTTTTTCTTCGATGTCACATCGTGAATAGCTTCATGTGGGTCTGGAAGATATATATATTTTCTGGCTACATTTTTAGCTCTACCATATAAAATGGACATACTGTATTTATGCAGTTTATGAGGTTTTTTTTTTTAACAAGTTAATTTCATTAAACAGGAAAGGTAATATATGAAGAGTGGGTGGAATTCCCAACAATAGTTCCAATGCAATAGAAAATAGTGCAAAGTTGTAATACATGAGGAGAGGGTGAAGTTTATTTGGGATCAATTTCTTAATCCCTACCCTTGTCATACAATAGGACGCCGTCTTATAGAAAGACGGATATGTGATCGCAAAAAAGCTAACAGTGGAACTACCGTCGATAGTTCCTCTGCTACAAGCAGTGAAGGTGGCGGGTGCACAGTCACATATTGTCTGGAGTTAATTTTTGGAGAGGTCATTAATCCTTCTTACAATATCACTGGTTAAGAAAAATGGTAACATATAGCAGCCAGAATCTAAGTCGAGTCAGTGTCAACAGACCAACACAGGCAGTGGCGCCGCGTGTAGGACACGCGCTAGCTGAGGAGGCGAATGGACGAGTAGATCTGAAGGACCTGGGCCTCCGTAGCCAGTGGGACCGTGCGTGGTCGCCAAAGCAGCTCTGGTACGCGGCTGCGATTGAAAACCCGCATGGTTGTGGCTGCACGTGTGTGAACGCACCAAGCAAAAGCGAATTTTTCTTCTGTGAACAGGAAGATCGACGACCAGAG
>NW_023353953.1:0-1498 GCF_001411555.2 Juglans regia
ATGTGCTACGGTGGTTTGTTGTGGCGTGCTTGAAGCCTGGAGGCTTGCGATTTTTTATGTGAGAATACGTTAAAGGACCAAACTGGGAGAAAATGAGAACATGAGTGACAAAATTGGTAACAAAAATATTAGACGAAAATTGGGTGATGTAAGTGAGAGACTAGAGTCGGGCTCGATTTCAATGCGTCTTCTGGGAAAGTTGGTGAAGACTGTGGCTGGCATGTGGAGAACCAGTCTCCAAGTGGGAGATTGTTGGGTTACATGTAAAGACTGGTTTGTGAGTAGAAAATCGAGAAACATAGAGATTGCTCGATTGTCGCTCGACCTAGCACTTGAGTCTCGCGCAACAGTGTGCTCAAGTGAGTAACAAACCCAAGTGTTCACTCGAGCTGTGCTCGACACACCGCTTGAGCCAATGTTGATTGGTTGTTTGCTCGAGGAGTGCTTGACACTCCGGTCGAGCGAAGGATGTATGTTTGCTAGATTAGGGTTTCCAGCACTGTTTTCTATAAATATTTAATATTTTGACTTCTTGTGCCTGATTTTCAACAATTTTCAGTGAGAACAAAAGAGATAAGGACTGAGTGCATACTATGAGAGAGAAAAAGCCCTAGAGAGAGTGAGTTGAGATTGTATGATTGTAATCTCTTTTGATTAATAAAACTTTTGCAGCTCTTTGGACATAGGCACGTTGCCAAACCACATTCTAAGCAAATTTCTAGTTTTTATGTTTTAATATTCAACTTTGAGTTTTAGAAAGAGAGTACACGACAAATTTTAGATTTTTTTTTTTTTAAAAAAAAATTCCATGGGGATGCCGTGTTAGTACTGGCAGTATCATTCTGGATCAAAACCGAATCATCAAGGTCTTTGATTTTTGGCTTTCCTGAATGTGCCCAACCAGCTGTCTAGCTCAGTCCAAAACCACACCACCACCACTATGAAAGTATTGTCATTGATTTAGTCAAATACCTTTCATTTTCAAATTTAGTTAATATCATTCATATTTGGCCTACATTGAATTGGTCAAACTAATTTCATCTAAAATATGAGCTACAATAATTCTATAATTATTTCTCATATTTGATAAGTACTGTATCAAGTCTCAAATGAATATATGAGGTCATTATATATTATAGATATAGGTAGGGTTGTGCAAACTTCCAAAAATTCTGACTCTGCTTGACTTTTGCTTTGATTCCGACTCCGACGGAGTTGGAGTGATCGAAAGTCGGAGTCCAACTCATATTTTTTTTTAAAAAAAAGCCATATGTAAAATGACATCGTTTAACATCTGGATTTAAAAAAAAATATGAATCGACACCGTTCCACTTTAAGTGGAAGGGTGTCGTTTCATCACACGGCGGCCGCCGGGGGGGGGGGGGGGGGGGGGGGGATCCAAAACACAGGACCCCTTTCCCTTATTCCTTATTCCTTCTCTTTTTCTTTTTTCTGAACCAGTGAACCTCTCAGATCTCATTGCCTCGCCGCCTCATTC
>NW_023353954.1:0-219 GCF_001411555.2 Juglans regia
TTTTTCTCCCCTGGTTTCCCTTCCCGCGCGGACGTCTCTCTCTCTCTCTCGCCGTGCAACCGTTCCTCACCTAGCGCGCCGCCGTGCGCGACACCGCCCACCCCATCGTGCTCCCCACCGGCTGGCGACCTCACCTCTCCAATTTCAGCCCTCCTCGCGCCGCCGTTTGCCCCCACGCGCCACACCAAGCCGCGGCACTCCTTGCGCCGCTGCGCCGCC
>NW_023353955.1:0-385 GCF_001411555.2 Juglans regia
TATTAATACTATATATTATAGTATTATACTAATAGTGATATTAATACTATATATTAGTATTAGTTATTATTAATACTATATATTATAGTATTATACTAATAGTGATATTAATACTATATCACTATTATAGTGATTAGTATAACTATATTAGTATTAGTTATAGTGATTTAGTATAACTATATAATATATTAGTATAAATATTATTATATTACACTAGCTATATCACTGATAGTATTAGTATACTAATGTCTAATACTAATATATCACTATAGTTAATAGTATCACATAGTAATATAGTATTAGTAATTAATACTATAGTGCTTTATATAGTAATTTATATATAGGCTTAAAGTGGTTTACTAATAGTATTAGTATTAGGCCATAA
>NW_023353956.1:0-340 GCF_001411555.2 Juglans regia
TGGGCCAGGGTGCAAATAATTTGGTCTCTTTGAAATTAAGAAGTGTTTTATTTTATTATTATAATTTTTTTAAATTTTTTATATAAAATATAATAAATAATTTAATTTTTTTAAATTTTAAAATAATAATAATATTAAAAAAATTAATATTCTAATTATATATTTTTTTAATTTTTATCTTTAATTTAAAATCATCTCATTTTATTTCTGAATCCAAACCAACCTATTTTAATTACCAATTCATAATTAGCTTTCCTAATTAATTGCAATGGAGGCATTTTTTAAAGTTCTAATTATTAAGTACTTTATATATATAAATATACACAATAATGATAGTTTG
>NW_023353957.1:0-6294 GCF_001411555.2 Juglans regia
TAAGAGTTGCTCTGATTCGCTCCCTGCTTGGGGCTTGCATACGCTATGGTCATGGTAATACCGCTGGAAGCTTGAGAGCGAAAAACTCCAACGACATAATTTTACCACCATGCCCTCAATTGGTATTCTACATAGCAAGGGCTAAGTAGAAAAAATAAGAGTTGCTCCGATTCGCATTGGGTTGGGGCATGCATACCCAAAGATGATGGAAGTACCGAAGGAAGCACGCTAGAGAAAAACACGAACGTCATAACTTTGCCCCTTTGCCCACAATTGGGTTTCTAGTAAAGGCAAAGTGGTAAAAATAAGAGGTGCTCTGAAGTGCCCCAGGTTGGGGCATACATACCCTAATGTTTTCGTAGTACCGTAGGAAGCCCGCTAGCAAAAAACTCAAACCTCTTATTTTTGCCACTTTGCCCTGAATTGGTTTTCTACTAAGTTTATGGCAAAGTGGTAAAAATAAGAGTTGCTCCGATCTGCCCCCGGTTGGGGCATACATACCCTAAAGTCATGGTAGTACTATTGGAAGCCCACGAGCAAAAAACACAAACCTCTTATTTTTCTCACTTTGACCTCAATTGGTTTCCTACTAAGCATGGGCAAAGTGGTAAAAATAATAGTTCCTCCAATTCTCCCCCTGAGCAAAAAGCTCCAACTTCTTAATTTTGCCACTTCGCCCACAATTGGTTTTCTATTAAGCTAGGGCAAAGTGGTAAAAATAAGAGTAGCTCCGATTCGCCCCTGATTGGAGCATACATACCCTAAGGACATGCTAGTAACCTGGGAAGCCCACGAGGAAAAAGCTTCAACCTCTTAATTTTGCCACAATGCCGTCAATTGTTTTCTACTAAGTTAGGGAAAAGTGATAAAAATAAGAGTTGCTCCAATTCGCCCCCACTTGGGGCATACATATGCTATGGTCATGGTAGCACCGATGGAAGCCCGCACGCGAAAATCTCCAACGTCATAATTTTATCACTGTGCCCTCAATTGGTTTTCTACTAAGCAAGGGCATAGTGGTAAAAATAAGAGTTGTCCAATTTGCACCGGTTCGGGGCATGCATACCTAAATGTGATGGAAGTACCATCGGAAGCACGCATGCGAAAGACACGAATGTCATAACTGATATGAACCCGCGGGAAAGGAATCCCTTGAACCCACAGTCAATTTGAAAACTCCCAAAGAAAGCCAAAAATTAAGTCAATGGATGGAAAACCTATACCAGATGAGAACTCGTTTCAAGAACCTAGATTATATTAAAATCTAGACCCGTTGAAGAACCCGTCCCAAGAACCCAGATTACAAAGGAGGAACGCCACAAAGGTTGTGATTTACTTTTGATAAGTTCAAAAATTCAATTAAGAAAAAGAGGAGATAAACTCAACTCACAATGAATAAATTCATCAAATTTCATAAACTTCATAAACTTATTAAAATAAGGTACATAGAGTATTTAAAGCAAAACCTAATGAAACCCTAGCCAAAATGAAACCTCATCTTCCAAAAATACCCCTGGATGAACAGTACCATGTCTACTGTATGGCGCTAACCCTAGTTCAATAAAATAATAACTTTCCCAACATGCCCTTACATCCCCTTAAGTGCTTCCCATAATAAACTCAATTATTCTAAACTAATAAAATAAGTTCTTTAAATGAATTAAATAAGTTGAAACCGTTCAAGTGCCCAAAGCCTTTATCATTAATTTCATAAGCATTATCATTAATTTGTTCAAAAATTTGGAAAAAATCCGTCCAAGCTACTCCTGTTGTCAACAGATAATGGTATTAAATCTAAAAGAGTAAATGCATTAAGTCTATAAACAATTTCAAAAGGTGAAAATATAGTAGTAGATGAACACTCCAATTATATGTAAACTCAATGAATATCAAACAATACTCTAACAAATGTTCATGAAACACATCTAAAGTCCTCCTCGTCCCAAAATGACCACTAAAATTATATGCAAACTCAATGAAAGACAAATGATGCTCCCGTAAGCATTTATACAACAAGTCAATGAATGGCAAATGACTACTCCAATTATATGAAAATTCAATGAATGGCAAGCAATACTCCCACAAACGTTAATGCAACACATCAATGAATGAAAAACGATACTTCCACAAACGTCCATGCAACACGTTATTGAATGACAATTGATATTCCAAAAAATGTTCATGCAACACAACAAAAGTCTTCCTTACACCAAGGTTACCCAACAAACCACCATGTCCATCACACACAAGCAACTTACGCATAAAACTAGTTGGCACACAAAATCTATTATTTCTAAACAAGTATCAATCTAGTTTATATTACTTACCAAACGATGCTTTCTCACATGTTCCATACACACTAGCAAAATCATCATCATTAGCATGCAATTCCTTATTATATTCAAGTCTCAACAATTTTGCATCTAAAATGAGGACAAGGACATACCTTCTTGCTAAAGCATCAACAACAAAATTTTTCATACCTTGTGTGTATTTGAATACATGAGAAAAAGTCTCAATACAATCCTCCCGCTTAGCACACATTCTAGTCAACAACTTACCTTGTCCCTTTAAGTGTGTTAAGGACTTATGTTCTTCAAAAAAAGGTCGGGTAGGGATTGTCGCACCTGACACAAAATCAATGTAGTGCTCTATATCCCTAATAGGTGGCAATCCACCAAACACGCCGCTAGGAATTACGACCTCATATCCCTGCAACAAAAAAACAACGACACTAGGCAAAGAGTCATTAAATTCATTAGTATAAAAGCTTGCTTTAGCATAAAAACTCACTTTTGCCTTTTTATTTCTCTCTGTAATCTCTTTTTCTTTTTCCTCTTGTGCAACTCTTTTTTCTTGACTCTCAGCCACCACTCTCTTTTCTTTTTCACTCTTTCTTTCTCTAGATGTTTCGGCCTCCTCTTTTTTTCTCTCACTCACTTTTTTTGTTTCACGCTCTCTTTTTCTTCCACTCTCATCTTTTTTTGAACTCTCGGCCTCACAATATTTTTGCAACTCGTTCTCTTTTTTTCTTGAGGTTTCAGCCTCACCCCCAAATTTTTTCTCCCTCATTTTTCTCTCTCTCTCTTTTTCAGTCTCATTATTTCTTTTCTTCTCAGTCTCATCTTCACTCTTGCTTTTCAGCTCAATCTCACTTTCACTCTCACCTTCACTCTTGCTTTTCAACTCATTATCACTTTCACTCTTGCCTGTTTGCTCAATCTCCTTTTCACTTTTTCTTTTTTGATCACTCTCACTTTTACTCTTTCTTTTTTGATCAACCCCACTTTTCAGCTTCAATTGATCCCCATGGACCTGTGTTGGAGTTAAAGGAGTAACTTTGATTGTTTTTCTATCATTTTCAAAACTGTACATGATCCTTAACCTATCATACTGCCATGACTTCCCCAACAAAATATGACTAGCATGCATAGGCACTACATCACAAAGGACCATATCCTGGTCTTTCCCAATTGAAAAAGAAACTAGCACTTGCTTATTTACCCTAACCTCCCCACAATCACTCAGCCACTGCAACATGTATGGTCTAGGGTGTTTCAAGATACGTAAATTCAATTTCTCAACTAAAGTAGTGCTAGCCAAATTAATACAACTCCTCAAATCAAATGATCATACTACATACCTTGTTGTTGATGTGGCATCTAGTATGAAAAATATTCTCACTCTTCTGCTCTATATCATCCATCTTAATTTTTGTATTGAGTGCATGCCTGGTAACAAGAGAATCACCATACTCTTCATTCTCATACCCATTTTCAACACTAACCTCGGGACGCCTCCTATCTCTCCTGCCATGAAGATTTCTAATTACCGCATCTTGATGATCCATCCTATCCCTCACTTCACCCAACACCAAGTTCAACTTCTCAAACTGTTGTTGCATGGCTTGCAACAGAAGGGATGAGTTTTGTACCATCCTCTTTGGTGATGAGTCACTCTTATGAGACATCATAATGTGCTGCACAAAAAGAATGTTAGTGGAAATCCTCACACACTCCCTTACGGGTTTACACTCGAATAATGGCACTCCACTCGTGTTTCACTCTTAATTGGTTTTTTCCAGATAATAGTCTCACACTCTCTTGCCTATTACCTCAATAGTTTTCCCGCTCAAGTTCTTTAAGAACTAGTTGAACTAAAACAAGACAATATAACCTTGTATTATTCCAACTAGTAATATAGATCAAAGAAACAAGAAATGAATAAAATGACACGAGACTCAAGGAATTTATACAAGAGAAAGAGTAATTATAAAATAAGACACCAACTAGAAAGATGTAATCAGCTCCTATGATGATAAAAACTCAATCAACAAATACTTTCTTTCTCTTTGTTGTAACTATGTAACAACTTTGAATACGCTACCTTTTCTTTTCTTCTTCTTCTTCTTTTTTTTTTTTTTTTGAATTTTCTTTTCTTTTCTTTTCCTTTCCTTTCTTTTCTTTTCTTTTCTCTAATTCAATCACAAATAGCAATATTCATGAAAATCAGGCAATCGAATTCAAGCACGAGAACGAAGTGGAAGAGAATCAATGGAACACCACTCTAAGCAACGATAAACTTAGAGATGCAGGGAAACCCTAGAATTTTCAAACCCTAAGTGATGCAAATTTCAGTCAAACCCAAAATCCTAAGAATTTCGGCAGCCTACTTTTTGTTTCTATTTTTTTTTTTTTTTTGGCAACCCTAGAACAATGAAGCCCTAGAATTAAATTAAAGGATGCTAGAATTAAAAGATAGAATCAGACCTGATTGGAAACCTTGCTCTAGATACCAAATGATATGAACCCGCGGGAATGAAATCCCTTGAACCCACAGTCAATTTGAAAATACCCCAAGAAAGCCAAAATCAAGTCAATGGATGGAGAACCTAGACCCGATGAGAACTCGTTTCAAGAACCTAGATTATATTAAAATCTAGACCTGTTGAAGAACCCGTCTCAAGAACCCAGATTACAAAGGAGGAACGCCACAAAGGTTTTGATTTACCTTTGATAAGTTCAAAAGTTCAATTAAGAACAAGAGGAGTAAAACTCAACTCACAATGAATAAATTCATCAAATTTCATAAACTTCATTAACTGAGTAGAATGAGGCTACATAGAGTATTTAAAGCAAAACCTAATGAAACCCTAGCCAAAATAAACCCCCATCTTCCAAAAGTGCCCCTGGATGAACAGTGCCGCGGCTACAGTGCCGTGCTACAGTACTCGGCTACAGTAACCCTAACCCTAGTTCAATAAAATAAAAACTTTCCCAACATGCCCTTGCATAGGCTCCCTTAAGTCCTTCTCATAATAAACTCAATTATTCTAAACTAATAAAATAAGTTCTTTAAATGAATTAAATAAGTTGAAACCCTTCAAGAGTCCAAAGCCTTTAAGTCTTGTCGTTGCCCTCTTCCGTAGCTGATCAAATGAATTAAAATTGGATATTCATCCTTCAAGCCCCATCTTGAATGTTGGGCTCTTGCTAAACTTGTCCCAAATGGATTACATCAATCCTTGCATTTTCTCATTGATCTTCTTGGCCCATCTGGAAGTTGCAAATGATCTTTAAGACTAGACCCATCTTGGTTTCCATCACTATGCTATGTAAGAAATCAATGGAGGGCAAAGTGGCAAAAATAAGAGGTTGGAGTTTTTTGCTCGCGGCCATCTTATGGTACTATCATGATCTTAGGGGCGAATCGGAGCAACTCTTATTTTTACCACTTTGCCCATGCTTAGTTGGAAACCAATTGTGGGCAAAGTGGCAAAAATAAGAGGTTGGAGTTTTTTGCTCTTGGGCATCCTCTGGTACTACCACGACCTTAGGGTAAGTATGCATTGTCCTATTATATGCAAACTCTATAAATGGCAAACAATCCTCCCAAGTTTTTAAATTCTTATGAACAACAGTGCATAAAAGCTGAGTTAAAGTCCTATTAACTACTTCTGTCTGACCATCAGTCTGTGGATGACAAGTAGTGGAAAATAAGAGCTTAGTACCCAATTTCCCCCACAACACCTTCCAAAAGTAGCTAAGGAATTTAACATCCCTATCAGAAACAATACTCCTAGGTACACCATGGAGTCGCACTATGTCCTTGAAAAACAAGTCAGCTATATTTGTTGCATCATCTGTTTTATGGCATGGAATGAAATATGCCATCTTACTGAATCTATCCACAACAACAAAAATAGAATCTCTACCCCTTTTGGTCCTAGGTAGCCCCAAAACAAAGTCCATAGATATATGTCTACCCATGGTTCACTAGGAACGGGTAAGGGTG
>NW_023353958.1:0-295 GCF_001411555.2 Juglans regia
TGCCCCCGACTGTTCCTGTTAATCATTACTCCGATCCCGAAGGCCAACACAATAGGACCGAAATCCTATGATGTTATCCCATGCTAATGTATACAGAGCGTAGGCTTGCTTTGAGCACTCTAATTTCTTCAAAGTAACAGCACCAGAGGCACGACCCGGCCAGTTAAGGCCAGGAGCGCATCGCCGGTAGAAGGGACGAGCAGACCGGTGCACACCAGGGGCGGACCGCTCTGCCCAACCCAAGATCCAACTACGAGCTTTTTAACTGCAACAACTTAAATATACGCTATTGGAG
>NW_023353959.1:0-212 GCF_001411555.2 Juglans regia
ATGAACATCATAACTTTCTCGCAGAACAACTTGAGGTGAACAATGAAGAACATAGAAAATAATATGGCATACACAATAATCACTTTGAGTCTATGAGGTGTGATAATTATTGGTGTTGAGGGAAAAATGTGTTCAATTGGCATATTCTTGTGAAAACCTATGTAAAGTTGAGTTGTAACAAGTGTTGATGCATTAGTACATGAAAGATATTG
>NW_023353960.1:0-4254 GCF_001411555.2 Juglans regia
AATGCCAGTTTCTGATTCCAGGTGAATAGTAAATGATCCCATTGTGCTTATGTAAACTAGAAGACAGCAGCAACTACATAAACTGTGTGACATTCAAGACAGCAAAACGGCAACAACATTACTCAAACAGAGTTTCAGAATGGCATCTGATAACAGATTATCATGCTGAAATTCAAATCACAACTGATTTATCATCATATTTTACTATTTTCTATTTCTTTTAGATGTCATCCTTAAAGACCCAAGAAAGAATTAATCAACGTAGCCATTTGAACTTATTAGAATCGTTATGAAATCCAATTCCATCTAATAAGGATGACTTTTCATCCAGGAAGTGAATCACCATGGCATCGTTCCCAAAACCTCGATATCCACGGGCACCCATTAGGCCATTGCCACCATTAATTACATTTTTCGTTGATTGGCAAGCATAGGACAGTAGCAATAAGTAATAGAATAATGTTATTATGTCGTCTGATTTTATCATTTTATTTTAATCGTTTATGTATTTATTTATTTATTTTATAATTATTTTTATTTATTAATTAAGAAAGTAGTTTTTAATATATTATTATTTTTTTATATTTTAAAAAAATATATAAATAAATAAATTCAAAAAATAAATTTGGCCAAGAAGGCACGCCAACGGTTATTGTTGGGCGGTACCCTAGTAGCGCTCTAATAATATAAGACCTTTGAAAAAAAGTAAGCTCTACCAAAATAAGTGCAAGGCGGATATTGTACAAACCATTGATCATATATGGGACCCAAAGTTTGTCTCTACCGTGTAGTCAAATTGTATCTATCATGAATCATGCTCTTCCATGTCTAGATATCTAGGAGAAGAGGGGAAAGACAAAACTAGAGTGTCAACTTACCAAAAGAAAGAAAGCTAAGGATTAGAACCTCCTCCTTGCTTTAGTTCCTCATCAAATAAAAATATCAAGGTGTTAATCAGTCATGCTCAATCATAACTCTTAATAATCAAACCTAGGAAGCTTTATCAAACTGCCAAGAACTCACCTAAATTGACAAAGCCCATTGACAAAGCCCATGTGCTACCAAGCCCTTTCTTTTTCCTTGTTCTTCAAGTTTCTAACCCTCTCTGCCACTTTCTTAGAGCACTAGTATTGATTTTTTTATATGCATATGCGAAATTACATTTTTTAGAGATTGATTTTGCATATGAAAAAAAACTCTCACATTGGATTATGCATCTTTGAGTCAAATAATAAAAAAATATTATCATTTTATTATTATTTATTTTTTTCCTAAAATTAATTAATTTTTATATATTTTACAATTAACACCCACTACATATTCCTTGAAATGAGCATGATCCACCGGACAACCATATTCCTTACCCATTTGTTTGAACCACAAATAAAACACAATTGGGAATCAAAAGAGAAACCAATTGCCAAAGAAATCGGTTGATTATTATGACAATATATCAATCCAACACCATCGAAGGTAATAAATGAATAAAATTAAGCTATGTATTGACATGACATTAGTTTACAACAAGAACACAAAACATAACCATATTTCTCAAAACAGCTTGCATAGGATGTGAAGAGTGATAACACGACATAGATAGCCAGAAGCACGTATGACTACAACTCATCACAAAACAGAACTTGGTCGTAGATCTCAAATGTTCTCTCTAAGTGCAACATATCTTGGAGCTCTATTACCATCCGCACAAAACGAGAGGACATGTGTAACTTAGGGCTCGTTTGTTTTCAGAGATGAGATGAGATGAGTTAAGATTAAAGTTAAAAAGTTGAATAAAATATTGTTAGAATATATTTTTTAATATTATTGTTGTTTTGGGATTTGAAAAAGTTGAATTGTTTATTTTATTTTGTGTGGAGATTTGGAAAAGTTGTAATGATGAGGTGAGATGAGATGAGATAAGATGAGATGTTTTTGGAAAACAAACAAGGCCTTAACAATCTAAACTAATCTTAGCTAGGGAAGGCACCATGCAGAGTGTAAAATAATTAATTCATGTTGATTGTTGAGCCAGCAAACAATAAATCATTCAAACTAATGCTCTAAAATGTATCCAGGTAAGTACAAAAACCATTAAACAATCCAGATGATTACAATATATTGCCAGAACTGAGAATTCAGACAATTTTGTTGGACCTTAAAACAACAGCCAAATCCCCTTCATTTGAAATACATATTCCACAAAAGCGATCCAAAAGTCGAATAGCAAGCTCCAACAGCTTCCACCACCACCAAACAGCAGCAACCAGCAACCAGCAACCAGCAACTCCACAACAAGCACCCACAAGCACCAGCAGCTCCCAACAGTTTCCAAACAGTTGATAGCAACTAGCAGTACAAAAAAATGATGAAATTGGTGTGCAACCTGCAGTACAACAATGGAAGTCAAAATTTGTGAATTGCAAAATATGTAATGAAATTTGTCATGAAATCCTAAATCTATCATGTTGAAGAGTATTTACCTTAAGTTTCCAAACAATGGTAGTCAAAATCTGTGAATTGCAAAATATGTAATGAAATTTGTCATGAAATCCTAAATCTATCACTTTGAAGAGTATTTACCTTAAGTTTCCAAACAATGGAAGTCAAAATCTCCAAACACAAGAGGAGAAAGGGCGAAATCAAAATCGGCAGCTATTAAAGAGAAAAGTCCAGAAACGAAATTAGGAAATCGTTGGTGTCGTTGATCTCAGACTTGTTGATGAGCAACTAGCAAAGAGAAAGGCCCATAAATCTTTTCGTTGGTGTCGAGATGTGGGGTTCTTTTAGATCCTTTCGTTGGTGTGGAGAGAGAGAGAGAGCAAGGAGAAAGTAATTTTGAGAGACAGAGTTTTTGTTGCTATTGAGAGAGAGAGAGAAAGAGAGAGGAGAGAGAAAAAAAGTTAAATAATGTTTGGAGAGTGAATAGTGCATCTTTAAATTTGTAGAAATACTATTTATAATTATATAAACATACCAATTTAAAATCATATTATGCAAGTATGTAGATGCATAATTCAATAATAGTGTTATGTTAACAATTCACATAGGCCAGCTTATATTCACAAAATCTTTGGTCCAATATTCTGCATCAACTTCTATTTTTCAACCATGTTAATGATGAGATCGTGTTGTTCAAGTGGCCGGTCTGAATGAGTGGTAGCCACGTCATTTTACTTGCTGAGAAAACAAAAAAGAGTTTTGTTACACAACCTCCACCACACTCCACACTCTATATTTTTTTTAAATTTTTTAAATTTTTAATATTTTTTTTTGAGTTTATTCTTTTTAAATTATTTCAAATTTTTTATTCATTATTCATATAATAAATACTTAATAAAAGAAAAAAATAATAAAAATTAAAAATAATGTAGAGTGTGGAGGTTGTGTGAATAGTATGAGGTTGAGTAGATTTTTTGAACAAAAAAATAGTCACGTCATTTTCGTTCTTTTGTAACCAAGAATAATGGGCCTGGCTATGGAGCCATCAAGCCCACAATCTGTATACAGAAGTTCAGCATGTATTTCACTTAAGAGGTTTCCTCAAAACAAATCCAATTGAAGCCCAAACCTCCGTACAGAGAGTCCACGAGTTTCGGACTGCCCGCACGCCGAGATTTTTTCTTTAAAACTAGGTTTTTAAAACTAAAATTAAAAATGGCCACCCACGAGACCAAGGGCCACTCTTGGGTGGCCATTAATAAGATTGTTGATCCTGTCCTTTTTTTTTTCCTTCTCTCTCTTTCGGTCTGGGTCAAATCTTGACCGAAACTTGCATTTAAAAATTCAAACCTATCCAATCAGAGTTGGGAATGAAATGGGGTTCTGGGTTTAAACCCGGTACCCAAGTTTAATTTTGTCTCTTCGTTCTTTAGTCTGTCTTCCAACAACGGTGCTGCTTGTTCTTCCCTTAAGAATATATATGAGGTGCCATGTGATGTATGAAGGTGTGGCTTCAATTGTGTGGGCCCAACTCATGTATCGTGCCCCCCACATGTAAAACCATAAAAAAAAAAGAGTAATGTTAGAGAGAAATCATTATAGTAGTGAACACTTTACACTCACTGCGTGGTTACTTTTAGCTAATTGTTCCCAATACTCACTTGGGGAGATGTGTGGTCTAGATGATGCCACATCATGTGTACAAAATAAATACTTCTAAAAATAACTTTTATCTATATTTATTAGAAAAAAAACACATCTTCCGTAAAACTCAAAATGTCCCCCACGTGTTGTGTCCATAACGAATCGTGTTGC
>NW_023353961.1:0-214 GCF_001411555.2 Juglans regia
TAAATGATATTTATAGTTTTAAAGTATATAAATCTCGTTTATTTGTTTTTACAAAAAAATAGATAAAAATAGGATCCAGATAAAAAAATTACTTTTTTAATGTTGAATTTCACTCTTTTTCAAAAGAAGTGAGCGAGAATTGCACATTCTAAAAATACATCTAACATTACTCATTTTTTTATCAAACACATAAGAAAAATTATTCAGGTGCACT
>NW_023353962.1:0-234 GCF_001411555.2 Juglans regia
GTCTTTATCTATTCTATTCACATCAATCTCTACATTAGATTATTCAAATATTCTTTATATAATAATAAAATAATATTAATTTATTTTTTTAAAATTTTAAAATTATTTTATTTTATTATATTTTACCATTCTACTGATTATATGTTAATTAGTAATAATATTATAACTCTAAAAAAGCTGTTACAACCAAATCATGGTAGGAAGTAAGGAATAAAATTTGACCTATAACATTTG
>NW_023353963.1:0-452 GCF_001411555.2 Juglans regia
CATCTCATCTTATCTCATCATTACAACTTTCACAATTTTTCACATAAAATATAATAAAAAATTCAATATTTTCAAATCTCAAAACAATAATAATATTAAAAAATAATATTCTAACAATATTTTATTTAACTTTTAGTTTTCATCTCAATTCATTATCCAAAATTAACCTTAATATACCACTCTTTTTGAGTGATATTGGAAGCCTCTTTTGTCATGAGATATAAACTTATTATTAAAACATAAATATAAATAATAAAATCTATTTCTTTTCATCATTTTAAACTTTTATACTAAGTATTGATTTCATTCATTTAATTAAACATTTCACGTGTGGGCCGTTAGACTCACTTATTAAGAAAGAATTTGACCTAAATGTTAAAATATAAATATAAATAACGAAATCTACCATTTCCTACCTGTTTAAGATTTTAAAATAAGTAATAATTTCACAC
>NW_023353964.1:0-584 GCF_001411555.2 Juglans regia
GAATGTTATGACTCTAGCTATCTGTAATGGATGACAATGGAATGTAAAGTAATAATGGTAGTGAAAAGGAGTAAGAACAGAATGATAGTAAAATGGAATACTGATTGCTTGAAATGCTACGGGATCTTCGAGGGTCCCTAAACCTTCAATAATACGTTCATACAATGATTTTCAGATAAAACAAAATAGCATCCCTCATTCTATCCTTACAGTCATGGATGTCAAAGAGTACAGATAATTCATAACTGTTTTTATTCTATTCTATCTTCAGGCAGTAGGTGTGTGCGTAACGGAATCAACAAGTCAACAGCAGCTCTACTTAACCAGACGACACTGTATTGCTCTTCCCTCTAAACTCAGCACTTAATTAAACTCTAAAACGCAACCTTCCTTCCTTTGGAAACGACACCGTAATTCCCTGCTCACACGACATCGTATCAGCTTCCCCATTTACTTCACTTGTAACACACGAACTCAACACTTCTCTTTCTCCCGCATGATGTTCTGCCGACTGAAACCCTTCTTCCACGGACTGTTCAAATCGTCTCATTTCACCATCCCCTTTCGATCTGAGCTTCTAACAT
>NW_023353965.1:0-572 GCF_001411555.2 Juglans regia
CTGTTTAACATGCATGCTAAAAGTTCTTTTAAAGAAAAATTGATATATTTGATAAATTTATAAAAAAAATCCTTTTAGCAATGTTTTGTGAAGATGATTATGCAATGTGTGAACATAGTTTCTTTCTCAGTTTTGGTTAATGGGGAGTTTCATGGACCTATTCTACCTATTCATTATCCCCTTACCTATTTCTTCTATATACTGAAGGTCTCATTGTTTTGTTAAAATATGCAGATAATAATAAGCCAAGGGGCTCCGATGTTCACGGATGATAGCATTATTTTTTTTAGAGTTGATGTTTAAACTACTAGACTTATTCAAGAGATTTTAGAGAAATATGAGGAAGCATTTAGTTCGCGGAATACAATAGAGGAATGGTTATTGCTATTATTTTGCTTGGTTACATTTGTAGGGGAAGGAAGATTGATCATCTCGGGGAATAGCCATTCCTCGCAATCCATTCCAAGAGCATTGGTATAAAGTTAAAAAGAAAACGTATTATTTTCATTTTCTTTAAAATATATATAACACTATAGATATATATATATATATATATATATATATATATATAT
>NW_023353966.1:0-966 GCF_001411555.2 Juglans regia
ATGGGTAAGTCCTATCTAGATTACTATTCACTCAAAAAAATTCATAATAAACATAGTACTGAAAAATTCTAAATATTCATATTAACCTATAGTGAAAATCGTTTAACGAAATTCAACCCCGAAGTGCCCCTAAAAATAATTTCACAATTTTCAACAGATGTTTCGTCCGGAATTATGAAAATAGGCTATTGCTCCATAAAATCCTAAATAATCCACTGAGTCTAATGGCGTAGACCATAACGCATTCTGACACTTCTAACTACCTCAAATAATTAAACTCATATTTCTAGCACCATAGTGAGTGATAACACTGACTATGTTAACACACTAAAACCTGTGCGAATGGTCGATTCGTAAAAACTTATGGGGTGATAGGTCCCAAACACAGACGATAAAAATATATATGCTAAGATAAATTGTTCTCTTCGGGTGAGAATGTACCACAGTTTGACTCAACTATTTTTGATGCCTTTCATTCATAATTCACGTATGCTTAAATAGCAGAATTATGTAGCTTACACCCCGAAATAAAAGGAAACTTGCAGACTAAACTTGCGGACTAAGAACCAAACTTGCGGACTAAACTTGCGGACTAAGAACCAAAAATATTGCTCATGAAACAGAGCATAAAACAGAATAAAACAGAACGTAAAAATAGAATGAAACTAACGGAAACGTTAACGTAAGTACTGAAGACCCTTTCATCCGCTTCGGGCACTGGTGCGCGCTTCATGCGTAAATTCCCACTGACCCAGTCGCGCCCCATGCATTCCTCACGTACCAGATCATCCCAAATATTTGGGATTTGGTTTACAGAATCTTGATGAACGACGTGGCCTATCATGGGGTTTTCACGAAATTCCTAAAGTCAATAGAAATTCCACTAATGAATTTCTAGCGGGCTGTTACATCCTCCCCTCCTAAAAAAAAGATTTCGTCCTCGAAATTGATACAAGTACAAACAAA
>NW_023353967.1:0-228 GCF_001411555.2 Juglans regia
ACGGTCAGGGGATGGGGCAGCGAGGGCGGGGGCGAGGCCAATGTTTTTAATTTCGTATCGTACCGGCCGGTACGGCCGAAATTTTTCGTTTCGGCCGTCCGGCCGGTACAGGTACTATATATATTCCGTACCGGCCAAAATACCGGCCGTACCGGACTGTACCGGCCGTTTCGGCCTAAATTTCGGCCTGTACCGGCCTATATTTCGGCCGGTACCGGCTGATATTTC
>NW_023353968.1:0-2619 GCF_001411555.2 Juglans regia
ATCCTTTTCTCTTCCCTCTCAGATTCCATCTTAGGCCATGTTCCCTCTTCCTCCACTGCTAAAGAACCATGGAACTCCGTGGTTTCCATGTTCTCCTCCCAATCCCAAGCCAAAGAATTCCAAATTCAATTCCAGCTTACCAACCTCTCTAGGGGTGAACAATCCATCACTGATTACTTCGGCAAAGTTCGTCTTCTCGCCAATTCTCTAGCTGCAACTGGCACCTCCATCCTTGAAAAGGAACTTGTCTCTTACATCCTCAATGGCTTAGGCCCAACTTATGAATCCTTCCTCACATCCATCACCACCTGCACTGATCCCTTGACTTCTCATGACTTATATCAATTCCTTTTAATTCATGAGAGTTGACTCACTCACACAACCAAATTCACCACACCCTCTTCTGATTTCTCAGCCAACTTCACTTCAACAACTCAAAACTGTGGTCGTGGTTCCTTCTGCAATGGCAAAAAAGGTTGTGGCAGAGGACGACCTCCTAACAATCGAGGTGGTTGCTCCTTCTCTCCCAATAATGGTTCTCAACCGAGTAACATGCAACGGCTTACTTGTCAAGTTTGCAACAAGTATGGTCATGTTGCCCTTCAGTGCAGGAATCGGTTTAATCACTCCTACCAGTATGATCCTACCTCCAGTTTTCATGCTCCTTCCTCTGCCTCGAATCAGTTCTCTGCCAACTATACTACTCCAAGTGCACACTCAGAGAATATTTGGTACTTGGACTCCGCGGCTACACACCACATCACCAATGATCTGTCTAATCTGAATTTGTCATCCGAGCAGTACACTGGTAGTGATACAATTCGTGTTGGTGATGGTAATGGTAATGGACTTCCCATTCAAAATTTCGGTGAATCTTCTTTTTCCACTTCCTCTTCTTCCTTTCATCTGCATAACCTACTTCATGTGCCTAAAATAGCCAAAAACTTAATTTCTGTTCTTCGTTTCTGTGTTGATAACAATTGCTTTTTCGAATTTCACTCAACCCATTTCTGTGTGAAGGATTCAACGACCAAGAACCTCCTCCTCACCGGACCAACCCGTGACGGTCTCTACATCTTCCCAAGCATTGGTCCTTCCTCTCCAACCGTAAATCTCAGCGAGTCCACTTCCCTCCCTCAATGGCATCATTGGATGGGGCACCCCTCTCTTGCCGTTGTTCATCGTCTTCTGTGATCCAAGTGTTTGTCATTTTGTCCCACCAAAGCTGTTTTTCAGTGCCCAGAATGTCCGCTGGCCAAAGCCCACCAGCTCCCGTTTTCTTCTAGCCAGGCCCAATACAATCGGCCATTAGCTTTAGTTTCATCAGATCTCTGGGGTCGATCCCCTTATGTATCACATTTAGGTTTTAAATACTACATTTCATTTGTCGACCACTTTACTCGCTATACTTGGTTATTTCCAATCAAACTTAAGTCTGATGCAATTCATATATTCACAAAATTCTTACCTCTTGTTGAAAGATTTTTTAATACCAAATTAATTAATCTACAAACCGATGGTGGAGAGGAATACAAACCAATTACTACAATGTGTCAATCACTTGGAATTAATCACCCTCATACACATCAACAAAACGGGCTTGTTGAACGCAAGCACTGACATATTGTTGAAACTGGACTCGCCCTCTTGGCCCATGCATCTCTTCCCTTTTCTTACTGGGCCGATATTTTTGAAACTGCAATTTATCTCATAAATAGACTTCCAACTCCAACCCTCAACAACAAATCCCCTTTCTCCATGGCTTACAAAACCGACCCTGACTACAATTTTCTAAGAGTCTTTGGATGCCTATGTTTTCCTAACCTTCGTCCCTACCTTTCACACAAATTACACTACCGATCCACTCCATGTCTCTTCTTGGGCTACAACACGGCCCACAAGGGCTACAAATGTCTCGATCTTCAAACCAACAAAATGTATATATCTCGAGACGCACTTTCCACGAGTTTGTTTTTCCTCTAACTCAAAACCGCCCAACAACCCTATTCTGTCTAACAATTCATCTTCCACTACACTTCCTATATTTCCCTCCTCCATCTTAGGCCCAGTCCCAATTACCCACTCTCCTACGTCCCAATCCTCTTCCTCTCTTCTCGGCCCAAGCCCACAAATCCGTAACTCCACTCAATCCTCTTCCACTCTGTCAAGCCCAGGCTCTCAAAACACTACCCTTTCCCAATCCTCTTCTTCAACCTCCCGAACCCTAACTACATCAAACACCTCATCTCCTTCCCCACCCGTGCGTCCTCCCCCAATTCTTGTCCCACCCAGATCTCCGATCATAACTAGAGCACAAACCCACTCCTCTCGACCCAAAATCTTCACCGATGGTATCTTACCGTACCCATCTCGAGACTGTCTCACCACTAGCATCACTATTCCGGATGAACATTCGAGTTATTTAGAGGCCTCGAAGTTTTCTGAGTGGCGTCAAGCCATGGAGCAAGAGCACACTGCTCTCCTCAGCAATCAAACTTGAACTCTGGTTCCACCTGTTCCGAACTCCAACATCCTTGGATGCCGTTGGGTTTTTCGCACCAAAACAAACGCAGATGGCTCCTTCCAACATCGTAAAGCCAGATTGGTTGCTAAGGGCTT
>NW_023353969.1:0-250 GCF_001411555.2 Juglans regia
CCCGTGGCAAGCCCCATGGCATGCCTTGGCAGCCCCGTGGCAAGCCCCATGGCCTGCCTTGACAGCCCCGCTCGCACGCCCCATGGCTTGCCTTGACAGCCCCATGGCAAGCCCCATGACCTGACTTGACAGCCCCATGGCTTGCCTTGACAGCCCCGTGGCAAGCCCCATGGCATGCCTTGGCAGCCCCGCTCGCACGCCCCATGGCCTGCCTTGGCAGCCCCGTGGCTTGCCTTGACAGCCCCGTGGC
>NW_023353970.1:0-1153 GCF_001411555.2 Juglans regia
CCAAGGACTCTTCTTTGCATCCCATTCAAGCTTCACACTGCAAGCTTATTCCAACGCTGATTGGGGAGGATGTGGTAGGACCCCATGTTTTGTGGCCCATGGTCAAGCCACTAGCCATGTCATGACAAGGCTGGACAGCCCCACAGCAGCCCCATGGACATGCCATGGGGCCTGCCAAGACATGCCCAGGATGCCCAGTGAGGCTGGTGACTAGGCCAGCCAGCATAGCCCACCGCGCATGCCCAGCACCCGCGCAGCAGCACAGCATGCATGTTCCGCGCACGCAGCAGTTCGGCGCACCCAGCCCACGCACAGCCTAGAGCCCCGCTAGCTTGCATGCCCATCCCTGGGCCATGCCAGCCCGCCCAGGTAGTAGCCCCAGGGCCCAGGCCCCGACCTAGGCCATGCCAGGGCCATGTCAGCCACATGCCAACAGCCATGCCATGGGCCAGCCTAGCCCACCTATGGGCTCATGCATGCCATGGGTTAACTTGGCCCATGCCAACTATGTTATTTTTTATTATTTATTTTTATTTAATTATTTATTTTTTAAGGGACCTATTGAGGATTTCCAAGTTGTAATCCTTATAAATAGGACCCTTAGTCTTTGCATTTACATCTTTTGACAAATTTCCTAGTGGGTAGACTATTTTGTTCTTGAGATCACCATTCGGTGCTAAGGTACTTGGGCTCTTTGGGGTGCAATACGTGAATCCCCTAAGAGAGGATCACACCTTGCAATTCGTGAATAGGTGTGGTTCAATCTATCTTGTTCTTTTCATCTTTAGGGTGCAATTCGTGAATCCCTAAGGATCCATTAATCTTATGAGTATTTTCCATTCTATCTCGTCTTCCATTTTCTATCATTTGATCTTATTATTTTATGTGCATTGTTCTTGAGTTGTTCATGAGAATTCATAGTGTTCATCCATTCCATTGTTCATTTGATCCATTCCATACCTTCATACTCAACTACTAAAGTGTTTGCCACTTTCCATAAATTCTTCCCATCATCCAACTTGCCCTAGCCGAAACACTTGCTTCCATATCCAAGAAACCCTAGCCATAATTCCCACTTACCATACTCAACCAACCCTAGTGTTGCCCTACTTTCCATAATAGTTCACATTCCCATAATTGCCTTTCATCCCTC
>NW_023353971.1:0-235 GCF_001411555.2 Juglans regia
TTGAATACAACTTCAAGTTTTTAATAAGTTATATATATCTATATACAATATATTTGTTTAATAAATATTTACATAAAAATTTAAATTTAATTTTTTATATTAGGGGAGGCGGAGCGGGGGGGGGGGGGGGGGGGGGAAGCAGGGCCCCGCAGGGGTCAGCTTGCCTCCCGCCCTCGCATAGGCGGTGTGGGGGTAAAGCGGACGGGGGAGGGGTAGCGGGAGGCGGGCCCCCGCT
>NW_023353972.1:0-3531 GCF_001411555.2 Juglans regia
TTCTTCCAAGTCATGGGAACTAGAAAATGGAGCTGAAGCAACAAGACCTGAGTGCAACTACGGAAGCGAGACGATCATATGCAGTGGCCCTGAGCATGAGTCATACTTCTGGTACTCAACTCAACACTAGGGACAGAAATGGGAATAGAGAAGGCGATTTGACTCCTCTGCAATTCATACATGGGCAAAACCCAAGGCAGAAGGGGTCTAACTCCTCTGAAAACTCCATAGCCGTTTCTTAGGTAAGATGGGTCTGGTCTTCTCAATGGAAGTCTGGCAGAAAGAGAGATGCACAGTAGCTAAAAGAGATGTTTCATCCAACTTGATAATTTGAAAGAAGCCATTGCTTGTATATTGAAAAATTAGACACATCATCAAGTGGTGGTGGTAATGGGGTTTCATTGTTGGGTAAAAAGTCAGGAGGGGAGCCCAAGATAGGCCCAATTCATAGGTTAATCACAAAAAAAAGTGGGCTGAGTGTTATAATTGACAGGCCCAAATATGTAGAGGATAAAGGAAAATTTGGGACGTCTATTTTCGAAATGGGTTTGACATCAGGTATTGATGCAAAAGTGGCCGAAATGCACCACTCGCCATCAGGGGTGGCACTGAAAGGCATTCACACCTGATCTGAAGCAAAATGATGTAATGCCAAGATTTGGGGGAGCTTTAGCGAAGGCAACTGTGATCCCATTACCCATGATTGAGAGAATTTTTTGCTGGTAGCCCTACGAGAAACTAGTTGGTCAACACCAAGCTGCGGACAAGGAAATGCAGTAAAATGGGAATTGTTGAGGACGTGTTGGCATAGTACGCAGGAGACAGTGTGGAGGACCTGTGTAACACTCTAGTGGAAGGTCCAAACCACATGACCTATACTTCAAAAGGACTAGTCAATGATACAATTGGAGTCTCATTGGAACCTTATAAAAAACAAGAACTTCTCATTCCCAAACAATGTAAGATCTCATACACCACCTGCTAACGTATACAATATACAATATAGGAATTTATACAATTTAGGACTCTGTTAATATTACCTGTCCAGATTATATTACCATGTATAGAGGCTGAATATTAGGAGGCAGTTGGACTCCGTGTATAGCAGATTATTCACTTCCTTGTATAGTTTGGGATTACGTTGAATGAGGCAATTATTCCAAAAAGCTCACTTTGTATTTCTGGTTTCCCTAGTATTTTGACATGGTATCAAGAGCAAGGTTCAATTACCGTGCCTCGTTCAATTTTTTTTTTTTTTTTTTTTTTTTTTTTTTTTTTTTTTTTTTTTTTTTTTTTTTTTTTTTTTTTTTTTTTTTTTTTTTTTTTTTTTTTTTTTTTTTTTTCTCTCGGCTTCTGGGTTTTCTTAGTTTCGGCGCCTTTTGGGTTTTTTTTGGTGAGTCCGACGTGAATTCCTCATCTTCTTGGCATTGTGCTCTGCGATTGGGTATTCTCGGCACTTCTGTGCCATCGTGACTGTCGTAGCACCCTCGGGTGGGATTTCTCTGCTTCTTCTGGTTCTTCTCGGGGGTCTGTCTTTTGATTCTCGGGGTTTTGTTTTCTGAAATTGCTTGTTCTTCATTTCGGTGCTTTGGGTTGCTGCGTCGGCACTTTCTGTTGTTGAGATTGTGGATTTCGGCACTCTCTGTTCTTTATTTTGGCATCATCTCGTGTCTTTTCCGGTTTTGCTATGGTATTTCGGTGCTGTTATTTTTTTTTGGAGTTCTTTGGTATTTGCAGCAACTGGGGTTTTTTTTTTTTTTCTCATTATCGGTGCCTTTCAAATTATTTCTTTTGGCCTGGGTGTTCTCTCCGAATATAGGACACGTCGTTGTTGTGGTTGCAGCAACTGGATTAATTTTCTTTTTCAATTCCTTCATCTCGTCACTGCATCAACTCTCTAGTAAACGTTCTTGTGGCTGCATCATGTCATCAGATAAGTTTGATTCCTTTCATCTTTGTTTTACTGGAAAGAATTACTTTGCTTGGGAGTTTCAGTTTCAATTATTTGTCAAAAGAAAAGAATTGTGGGGTCATGTTGATGGAAGTGATCCCGCCCCCACAGATGTAGCGGCTTTGTCTAAGTGGGAAATCAAGAATGCTCAAGTCATGACCTAGATCCTTAGCTCAGTTGAACCTCACCTTGTTCTTAATTTGAGGCCTTATAAAACTGCCGCAGACATGTGGAAGTACCTAATGTTTCAATTGGAGTATGAGTTGGCTAATTTCACACAGGGAAGTCTCTCCATTGAGGAATATTTTTCTGGTTTTCAAAATCTTTGGGCTGACTATTCCGAGATTGTTTATGCTAATGTTCCCCCTGCAACTCTCTCTGCTGTTCAAGCAGTGCATGAAACAAGCAAGAGAGATCAATTCTTGATGAAGCTTTGTTTCGACTTTGAAATTGCACGTTCTAATCTGATGAATAGTCATCCTGTACCATCTCTGGATGCTTGTTTGAGTGAACTTCGTGAGGAGTAGCGTATAGTAACTCAGGCTGCCATGGAACATCGGGCTACTATTAGTGCACCTGTTACTATGGCTTATGCAGCACAAGGGAGGAATAAGGGTAGAGACATACATGTTGTCTAGTGCTTTAGTTGTAAAACTTTTAGTCATATTGCTCGGGATTGCCCCAAGAAGTTATGTAACTACTACAAGAAACAAGATCACATCATCTCTACTTGTCCCATTCGACCTGAAAGGAAGCAGGGTACTGCTTATCATGCCTCCACTGGTGCCTCTCGTTCTACTGCATTGCCTGCTATCTCGCCGATTGTTCCTATGCCAGCTCCTACAGCCTTAGCAAACCCGAACGCACTCACTCCTGAAATGGTACAACAGATGATCATCTCTATTTTTTCTACTTTTGGGCTCTCAAGTAATCATAAGGTTTCTTCTAAACCATGCTATTTTGACTTTGGAGCCTCTAACCATAAGACCAATACTGTTGTTCCTCTTTCCAATGTCAGAAATTATGATGGAAATCTGAAAATTAACACCGCTGATGGCAGTTCTCTGCCTATCAGTGCTATTGGTGATCTTTTATCTTCCTTAACTGATGTTTTTGTGTCTCTGACCTCTCCACAAATCTTATTTTTGTTGGTCAATTGGTTGATAATAATTGTAATGTCCATTTCTCTCGTTCTGGTTGTGTTGTATAGGATCAAACGTCAGGGAAGATGGTCGCGAATGGGCCTAAAGTGGGACAACTCTTTCCTCTCCATGTTTCTCCTTCCACCATTATCCCTAGTTTTCCTTTACTTTCCTTTGCATGTAATATTGTTGGTTCTGGAAATAAGATGTGGCATAGACGTCTAGGCCACCCAAACTCTGATGTACTTTGTACTTTGTTTAATTCTGATTTATTGGGAAATAAAGCTTATTCTTCTCTTGATCTTTCTTTTGATTGTACATCATGCAAACTTGGCAAAAGTAAAGTTCTACCTTTTCCTCATCATGCATCTCGTGCCTCACAATATTTCAATATTATTCATAGTGATGTTTGGGGGATTTCACCTGTTGTTTCTCATG
>NW_023353973.1:0-270 GCF_001411555.2 Juglans regia
TATATATATATATATACCAAAACAACATGTTCATGTAGTGCCCATGTTTCTAATTATATCAATACCCAAATTATATATATACCAAATCTCTTGTTGAGATAATTTATTATCAGAATCTACCCCACCCCACTTTTTTCTTAGATAAACTATACAAACACTTTTATTTTTATTTATTTATGATCAAATATTCATTAAAGTAAGACAAAAAGAGGTTTGAGAGTACCGATCGACAACCCATGAAACTCTTTTTTTTAATCGGTAAATAAAATC
>NW_023353974.1:0-201 GCF_001411555.2 Juglans regia
CCCCGCCCCCCCCCCCCCCCCCACGTGGGAATCGGGGTCGACGCGGGACTGGGACACCCAGTTCGTGGGGTGCGGGTAGCACCGGTATAATTCTAACAAGACTTAGAAGTTGCTAACTTCATTGTATCCTTGTCATTAAAAGAGGCTGCCAGATATCACTCTACGAGGCATTGGAATTGATTATTTTCTCTAGATCCAGAC
>NW_023353975.1:0-547 GCF_001411555.2 Juglans regia
GTGCCTTTGCTTCTTTTGGGTGTATTTTAACTCAAGTTTGTAAATTTTTTGTAATATTATCTAGAGTATTGCTACAGAGCAGCCACTGTAACTGTGCACACATTGCATACATTACATGGCTGCTTCTTGTCTTTTTTTTTTTTTTTTTTGGTGCAAAACGCACTAAACCTTCTAGCTTCTACCCCTCTCTCTCTCTCTCTCTCTCTCTCTCTCTCCTGGACTCTCTCTCATCAGATCTCTCTCTCATCGTCTATCTCTTTCTCCTCGACTCTCTCTCATCCCTCATCATCTCTCTCTCATCCTGGCTCTCTCTCTCTCTCTCTCCTCGACTCTCTCTCATCAGATCTCTCTCATCCCTCATCGACTCTCTCTCTCTCATCCCTCATCGACTCTCTCTCTCTCATCTCGGTCGCTCTCTCTCTCTCTCTCTCTCTCTCTCTCTCTCTCTCTCTCATCCTCTCTCTCTCTCTCTCTCTCTCTCTCTCATTGTCTTTATCTCTCATCTCTGCTCTCTCTCATCGTCTCTCTCAGTCCGATAATAATTTTG
>NW_023353976.1:0-840 GCF_001411555.2 Juglans regia
GGCTTGAGGACAAAGAGATGTAAGCGCATGCGCATTGGTTTCATCAAATTCATCTTTAAAATTTAGTGAAAATTATATGTTTTTCATAAATCTAAAATCTCTCTATCCATAATCTCATATTGGATTAGCCATTGGATTCATCAAAATAATAATATAATATTATTTTTTTAATAATAATATATATATATTTTTTTCAAATTTTACAATTACACTAATCATATATATATTAATAATTTAATTTGATACTTAAATTATTATTTTCTAACTTTTTTTTTTCTCAACCTAATTACTCACATCATACTTATGTGGCCTAATCATCTATTACTTGTTTACTATAATTATTGCTTGTTATTTTTTTAATAATAATATTTTTAATTTTTTTTTCAAATTTTGCAATTACACTATTCATATATATATTAATAATTTAATTTGATACTTAAATTATTAATTTTTAACTATTTTTTTTCCTAACCTAATTACCCACATCATATTTCTGTGGCCTTATCATCTATTACTTGTTTACTATAATTATTGCTTGTCAGATTCAATGACTCATTCCATCACAATATGACAAGTACTTGTTTACGAGTATTGATATCTACATACGAAAAATTAAAAGACGGTTGTAAACCGGAATAAAAAACATATTTGGGTTGTAAACAGTAACACTTTAAATATGAAGGAAAAATGTGTTTTAATGTAGCTCAAAGTTTTCAATTTTATTTTTTGACTAATCTAATTCAACTGTGTTTGGAAGAAATAAGTTATATTTTATATTTGGTTAGATTTTTTATGAAATCAATATCATTGCTCTATAAAGAAAAGGGAAGATGTAAAAAG
>NW_023353977.1:0-3262 GCF_001411555.2 Juglans regia
TACTAATCAGTCACTGTTCATCAACAAACACCCCACACCTGAGGTGGCTGTCCTTTTTTTTTTTACAATAAATATAAATAGAAGCTACCATTGGGAGCATCCATTTTGCACACATAATGTGGCATCATGTAGATCACACATCTTTCCAAGTGAGTGTTGAAACAATCAACTAGAAGCAGCCACGCAGTGAGTGCAAAGTGTGCATTGCTATAGTGGCTTCTTTCTAGCATTACTCTTTTTTTTATAACTAAAAAACGCACGTTTTGAAGACCTACTTTTACAATTTCGAATTTCAACCCATTTGAATCCAGCGTCGCCCCTTCTCTGCCCAGCACCCGTCGTCGCCGTCGCGGCACCCTCTGCCGTGTATGTACAAATGGGTATTAATTTTAACGCTGTAAAAACACTATAATCTTGTTGTTGACTTCTTTTAGGGTATCACACTAAGAATCAATCAAAACATCCATCTCGGAGAAGAATGAACGGCACTTTGACAACTTCTCTATATGAATAACAGAAGACACAAACCAATCGAGATCAAATGGACAATGAGAGACTACAAGCATTTGTCACAAACCCAAAAAAAAAATTCGTCCAGACTACAATCACAGGAATTTTATCACAAACCCAAACTAATCGAGCATTGGCATATTATTTTTAGGTTTACCTGAGTGAGGAAAAGTCCTCTGTGGCCGCAGATCTCTGGACTTTTGTTCTCTTCCGCAGATCTCTGGATGCGGGGTGGTCGAGAGGGATGAAGCACGCTGCAGAAGATGGAGGGTGGACTCAGACCAGATGAAGAACCGGCTGATGGGGAGATGAAGGTCTCGCCGCTGAAGAGAAGAGGGGGAAGATGACCTGCTGAAGAGAGGGTCGGGGGAGGGTCGGCCCGGTTGGGGCGTGAGTGGGGGTTTAGGGCAAAACCGGTTCACTAACAAGTGAACCGGTTTTGCCACGTAGAGTATGTGGTGTGTGATTGTGAAGCGGTTTAACATTTTTTCTTCTACCAGAAAACTTTCAGGCTTTGGAGGAGAGAGTAAACGCCGTAACATCGGTGTTACACAGAGATGAATGACGTGTTAACGTATTGACCTTTGGATTGATTTTATTATCCCTGCAAAAACCGGTGTAAACCGGTAGAGGTGAGCCGAGCCGCCCATCTTGATGGTCCAGTTACATTCGGGGTGTCCGTCATGCTGTGGGTCACGTTACACGTGTTCCGTGGTGAAACGTCCGTAACTTTTCCTTCATGACCGTCGCGGGTTTGTCTCTCCTTTTATTTTTTTATTTTTTTATTCTATTTGAGAATTCTTTGTCCAATATTCTCTTAAAAAATGATCACCGATAACTTTAAAGAATGGGAAATGATAAAGTTACATTTATTATTTTTTTTGTATTTGATTTTTTTTTTAATTTTTAATTTTACTTAATGATTAAGAAAGTGAGTATTAATAAAATTATATATATATTTTAATTTTTTCTTAATAATTAAGGAAGTTAAAAAATACTTAAAAGAAAATAATAAAAAAACAAAAAATTTCAAATACATTATAAGTAGTAAATGGATAGTAATATGATAGTAACCCACTATCCTTAAAGAAAATTGATTTTTCAATAATACTTAAATACATTTATCTATCAACTCAAAGAAAATAATTTCCCATAAAAAATATGACTTAGGCTCTGTTTGGATAGTGAGATAAAATTAGATAGTTTTAGATTAATGTTGAATAAAATATTGTTAAAATATTATTTTTTAATATTATTATTATTTTAGAATTTAAAAAAATTATAATGATGAGATGAGATGAAATCATTTCTATATCTAAATGGATCCTAAAATACAATGTTTCAAGACTCTCATTTAATTTCATATCTAATCAAAGTGGAATTAATAGAACAATAACTTGAGAGAAAATTAGTACAATGGGATTGACAAATTTTTTAATTGGTCTTTGGTATTAAAAAAAGTTTTATAACAATTCAAATTAATACCTATATATTAAAATGAGTAGTACTACATGTACATATAATTTACTTACAATTATAAGTACAAAACTCATTTTATCAAGTTTATAATTTTTAACATATCAATAGGTGATACGTGTAAAATTGAGTTTTTTTTGTACATTTTTCTAAAGTACAATTAGCATTGTTTTTTATTAAAATAATGAAATTCATAAGTATATATTTTTTTTTCTTTAGTGATTGCAAGAGTATTTAACTATGTATACTTAACGAAATTCAAATTTTTTCTAACAACTTGCTAAAATTATTGGTTAAGAGCCCTAAGATTAAGTTATTAGCATGAAGTTATACTATATAGTTCTGTATTCTTATTCCCTTTATATTTTATTATTGTGTTGACTAGAATTATTTATTAATTTTTGAAAAATATTTTAATTATAAAATGATTATTTTAAAATAATCATACAAACTAATCATATAGTTTATCAAATTATAAAATTATTTTTATTATAAAATAAATTTAACAAATTATATAAACTCACTTCAATTTATATAATTATTTTTACGTACGTAATCATCCATGTCACACAAATCTCTAGAGCCTTTTCTTAAAAAGCAAGAAGCTGATCTGAGGTTTACACATAATGACACGTCAGAAAAATAGAAAAAAAAAGTAGGATCAGAGTATATGGCATTTTCCTGCAGAGCATTGTTATTTATAAGTTTATATACTACATATTATAATTTTTTTTATTTTTTTAAATTTTTTTAAATTTTATTATTTTTAAAATAATTAAATTATTCTATTTATAATTCATATACTACATATTTGATAAGAGAATAAAATTATAAAAATTATAAAAAGAATAGTATGTGGGGTATAAAGTTAGGAGTAGAATTTTTCTTTCCTGCATCCTTGATCACTTCAATTCAAAAGTTTAGTCGCATCCTTGAGGTTGTTGCACAGATTTTGCTTCAAAGTTGAAACTTGTCAACATCAGGAAAAACAACTCTCAGACAGTGAGAATAAGCAGGTAGAGAGCTATATTAATTCAAGAAAGGAAGATACTATTTTTATCGTTTATTTCTAGCGTTATGTTTTTTTATTTTTTTATTTTTTACATTTAGTAATTAAGTAAATATTTTTTAATAATATTATATATTTTTATTTTTTAAAAAAATGTTTAAAAATATTAAAAATACATAAATAAAAAATTTAAAAAAATCTTATAATGGTAACTATGAGCGGTGGCTGTAGTGCCACTCTCGAAGAAAATCTCTCCAAGTATCTGTA
>NW_023353978.1:0-266 GCF_001411555.2 Juglans regia
CGCCCATTCTCTAGAGTCCTGTCCGAGACGGTACATTTCAATTCTTGATGGTCTAGTTACATTTTTGAATTTTTTAATTGACAAATTTTTGAATTGATCCTTGGTATTAAAATAAAAAAAAAAATAAAAAAAAAAGTTTTACCTAGGTTTCGAATTAATACCCATGTATTAAAATGAGTAGTACTACTACATGTAATTACAATTTTAATTAAAATTATGTGTAAGACTCGTTATACCAATTTCATAAATTTCAATATATCAAATAC
>NW_023353979.1:0-209 GCF_001411555.2 Juglans regia
CAGATTACAGATCAGAAATTAATGTTGTGTTCTGTACAAGTAGTACCACAACCCCACACAGCACACCCCCTCTCGTCACGACTTCTGGAAATAACATCGTTTGAATGATCTCATATCCCTTTTTATTTGTCTTTTCGAGCTTCATTAGGTGTTTGTTAGGTTTCCCACCCTTTCGATGCCGGATAGAATAGAGATTAATTCTGACTATT
>NW_023353980.1:0-235 GCF_001411555.2 Juglans regia
CATTAGTGCTGGTATGATCGCACCCATCAAACTAATTACTTAAAATTCATATAATCCTTGAGCGACATACTAGCGTCCTTCCGATCCCAATCCAAACGGAGATCTGATCCAAACCCATGGCTACGCGATGGACAGGGCGAGATTTCCCAAAAATCCACTCCCGAGTGCTCCTTCTTGTCAATTTATCTCGCAAGGCGGAAAAAACAAAAACGAGGGGTGCAACACGAGGACTTCC
>NW_023353981.1:0-553 GCF_001411555.2 Juglans regia
GATGATGAGTAACATATTTTATATATATATATATATATATATATATATATATATATATATACTAGTAAGATGTTACGTGCCTGAGGCACGTATGCGCAGTTCAAAGCACTAATATATTTTATTAATATAAAAATAAAGTACATATATCTTATTTTTTTATTACTAATATATATCTTAAAAGCTATTGAAAGATAGACTATTTGTAAATTATTATAATGTTTTCTTATTATAATGAATACGAAAAGACAAATCTACATAAATCTGTTTTCCTATTATAACGTATTTTCAAATTGGAAATTGAATCCATGATTATTATTATAATAAATCTGCTTTATTACCATATTTAAATATATTAATAGTGGAATAGAAACCAACAGAAATCTTAAAAGTAGCCATAAATAGAATGTAAATGAAAATACAATTGTATCCCTGTGTTCTGTAATTATTACAAACGGATAGAAAGTTAATGAAAACCAGCATATTCCGTTAAAATAAGAAATTTCTGTTAAAACAATAAAATTCTGTTTCATAGGCTCTTTATATATAGAGAGAG
>NW_023353982.1:0-371 GCF_001411555.2 Juglans regia
TAATTCTCAGGAATAAAATGCATTTAATACAACCAACATGCATGCATATGATAAAAATATGCATTTATCTCAAAACATCATTTTCCCCGAAAATGACAATTTTCCAACACACGCCAAAATCTCATTGGCCCAAATAACCATAAAACATTTTCCCAGAAAATGATTTACACAAAAATCCAACGCACAGTATTTTCCCAGAAAATAGTCCATTTAATTCGTCATTACCCTATGCACCATGGCCTCCCCTAGGGACCATCCGCACGTCCTGGCTTCGTAGCGATGCTCGGTTCCGCGCCCAGCGCATACGTAGCCAAGCACCCACTACGCAACGAGCGATGCCCAGTTCCGCGCCCAACGCGTACGTAGCCAAG
>NW_023353983.1:0-1145 GCF_001411555.2 Juglans regia
TAACACCCCATTCCCAGAGATCCGGAAAGTTAACTCTTAATATCTCAAATCAACTTAAATAGTACAACTATAAAATCTAGAAAATCCAATAAAATATTAATCAATTTAATCAATCCAAATATCTAAATTCCTCTATAGGGACAGTAACGAAAATCTCAATAACATAAATTAAAAACTCTCTAAAACTCGAAATTATCCTTAACTCATCAAATCGAAATACCTGAAACATAAATTCAGTTTACTAACTACGACTCTCAAATACGCACTTATACCCTCGGGTACTTATTCCACTCTGATCATCACACTTGTTAAAACTTTCTACTCTTGTTCTCCAGCTGAACCATCAAAATTATCTAAAAAATTATATGGAGATAAGGGGTGAGTTATCAACAACTCCGTAAGCAGAAGACATATACTAGTGTGTAAACATGAACATTTACAGAGTTCAGAATGCAGAACAAAAATATTTTCTTTCAAAATGCAAAATCATAATAATGTTTTCAAAATGCAGCGTCAGAACATGTTATCAAAAATATCAGAGCAAAAGTTCAAAAAATATTCATAATCAAAATCCCTTTGGCATAGCATAAACTGAAACATCACATCTTATCTTATCATATCAGAACAAATACCATGTTTAACCCCCGTGGTAGGGCTGTGCAAACCCCGGTAACTAACCGAGCATAAACAGAATGTGAATCTTCCCCTTATTCATTATCGGAGCCCCGAGTGTGCACATAGGAAAGACCATGCAGAAAACCACTTTGTTTCCAAAGTGGGTGTACCAAAAACAGAAAAGTTAGTACCAACTCGAACAGAGGCCACAGTTTTACACCCGTGGTGAGGTCAGAATAGAACAGAAATAGAAACAGAATGTTATGCCAGAGATTTTCAGAAAGCACATCAGATCATATCAGAGTACAGAAAATCTTCAGAACAGAACAAAATCATTACACAACATAATTTATGCATAAAATTTCATAAATAATTTCATACTCTCTTTTTCAAAGTTCAAAAACAGAATGTAAAAAATAAGCTCATGTCTACACTAGTCATGACAGAAAATAATTTCTTCTTAAACAGAATCTCATGAGTAATGCAGAACAAATAACTGAGGCTGCTCAAATTTCTTTTCAACATCAAAT
>NW_023353984.1:0-2197 GCF_001411555.2 Juglans regia
GCTATAGTTCACGTAAAATACATATACATAGATATATATATATATATATATATATATATATATATATATATACGCACATCTTGTAATGAACTACTAGAGAACGGAAATAAGAAAACCCAACAACAGTGCAGCGGCAGCACTTGCGGAGAGATGGCGACACGACGACGTGGAGCTAGCGGTAGACTACGGAAGATGTGGGGTGGCGCTTGGTCACTGGCTGAGAGAGGAAGAGAGGGCGACAAGCGAAAGAGGCACACGGTGAGAGAAAAAGGGAGAGACCGAGAGAACTGAGACATAACAAGAAATGGAGTGAGCTTACCAGGGAAAGCTAAGGTGGCGTGAGGTGGACTGGGGTGATGAGACGTCCTCCTTGGCAGTTTCTGTGGCGGCACAGCATGGAGGAGCTTTCGGTGGAGGATGATTTCAGCAGCTCAAGGTGGTTGAATATGCTCTATTTTTGGATACCAAAACAGAGCAGTCCGAGGCTTGCAGTAGCGGCTACGGGGCGTTGGGCTATAGCTCTGTGTGGCTGGACATGGTGGTGAGGTGTACCACGGTGGCTGAGAAGGGGTGCGCTGTTTGCAAAGAGGAGGAATTGCTGGGCTACAACTTCGAGTGGCAGGGCAGCGGCTTGAGGCTTCTACGCGCAGAGGGTGACTCGTGATGATGATCTCCCTTTGCTGGCCGTGCGTGGTGGAGATTTCCGAAGTGGGTTATCTTTCGGTGTTGGTGGTTTGCGGTGGAGGTTTTAAGGTGGCAAAGTCGACGAGCATATAGCCGAGAATGAGGAGAGGCACTGAAAGAGAGGGAGTTAAGCGTGGTTTGCGTCGACTTCGTATGGGGGTAGTGAACGTAACAGAGTAGTTTCTCTAAGGCCAAAGTGTGAGTATATATGATGCGAAAACCCTAGAGATACGGGAGAGACGTGCGTGTGGAGAGTGCTGAAAAAAAAAGACGTGTGTGTGCATGATCGTGTGTGTGTGCATGGAGTGGGCGAGAGGAAACCCTACGGGATTTAAAAAAAAAAAATAGACAGAAATAGAAATAAATAAATAAACATGCGGTAAAGAAATTAATGTGTGAAAAAAAATATAAATAAAAAAAATGAGCTTGACACGGTCCGGGTGTTACATTATGTGCAGCAACTTCACAATGAATGAGAGATTTGAAAACTGTTTACACCTCTAGAAAAGTGTTTAAATGCAATCACATAATCAGCCCTCCAACTATGGGATTACATTTAGCTACGTGATCTCAAGACATTATTTCTAGCATCATTACAGGAGCACTGCCCGTGCTATTTATTTGTATAGCCTGTATAGCATATTTTCTGTATTCTTTCCTTTTTATGTATCAATTCCTTTTATAGCTCAAGTTCTGTAACTATATATTGCATTCGAATACTCAATGAAAGTGTGGTTGTTTATACACAATACTTGTTTCAATATTCTCTATAAAGTGAATGCCAGGCATCATCTAATAGTTTGTCAAATGACAAGGAAGGTTTGCCTCTGTTATAGGTGGTTGAGCCCTAGGTTCGGTGCTGTCTGAGGGTGTATCAATGAATGTGCCTTATCTAATGTCATCTAACATCTGCTTCATGTCATCAATGTATTCATCTTCATCACTATGTGAGTCACCATGATGCAGGTCATCACTAACATTTAAAATTAACTACTCCCCATGAAATATCCAATGGTCATAATTTGGATTGATCTCATTTATGAATAAGTGGATTTTCACCTCGAGTATAGGTAGGAAGATATTATTATAGCACGAACGACAAGGACACCGAATGCAGTCAGTTCCCACTGCGTGGCTTCGTGCTAGTAAGAGGAATTGTTCAACCCCTTCAACGTATTGTGTTGACATAAGTCTATCATTAAGATGTATCCAACTTTTGTCTATCTAGATAACATAGAAGTCATTTATTAGTGTGACATATAGAAGAGGGCGCAACTCAAAAATTGTCTTGCTCAGGCATCACCATCACTAGTCCAACATATATGATAGGCAGTTATACTTGATAGTCATAATATTTTCCCATACCCTCTCATAGTAGAGTTAGTGCTTGGGAAGGGAAAGGCAGTTTCATGGTCTTGTAATGTGATACATAACCATGCATTGTTACTACTAGACACAGCACACGCGTACACGTGAAGAAACAAAAGACACAATGACCTAGTCTCATGTGCAC
>NW_023353985.1:0-7628 GCF_001411555.2 Juglans regia
TTGCCATTAGAAAAAATCAAGTAGTCATCCGCATATAACAAATGGCTAATCATGATTCCCCCACAAGAATTTAAAGGTTTAATCCTTCCCAATTGAAATTCCCTATTCAACATTCGCAATAGCACTTCTTCCGAAAGAATAAACAAATAAGATGAAAGCGGATCATCTTGACAAATCCCCCGAGAAGACTTGAAAAAATCCCAAGAACTACCATTCAACATTACGGAAAAAAAATGGAGAAGAAACGCAATTTAAAACCAGATTCCTCCATTTATCCGAAAAGCTCAATCTCCTCAACACCTCCAATAAGAAACTCCACTTGACCCTATCATACGCCTTAGACATCAATTTTTAGCATAACATTGCCTCCTCTCACTTTCCGATTAATACCCTGGACCAGTTTCTGTACAATAGTCATATTATCAAAAATACTCCCCATAATAAACGCCGCTTGCTCATGAGAAATAAAATGATTTAGCAATGTAGCCAATCTGAACACCATCACCTTTGCCATAATTTTATAAACTATTGAACAAAGACTAATAGGCCAGAATTGCCCAAAGCCCACTGGTTCATCTACCTTAGGAATGAACACCAGATTAGTGGCACCAAAGAAATTCATCAACGGCTTCCCCTCAAAAGTTCAATGGCCATATCAACAAGATCCTACTTAACAATATCCCAAGCAAGAATAAAGAAACTAGCCAAAAAGCCATCCGGGCTCAAGCTACTATCCATTAGGATCGATAATATCGCAGCTTTTACCTCTTCCAGGGACGATCGCACAATTAAACCTTTATTTTCTGATCTAAGACCGAAGGCAAAAGTAGGGAAAGGGCTTTTTCATCAAACGAAATTGTCTCCATGGTAAGCATGGCTGGAAAAAATTTGACAACTTTGTTATGAATGACTCTAGAACTTGTCCAGTGTTCAGCCTCATTTTTCCAACCCTCTTATTTTTTTTTCTAACTCTCATCATAGCATGAAAGAACGTCATGTTAGAGTCTCCCTCCACTAACCAATTAACCTGGAATTTTTGACAACCCAAAATCTCCTCCCTATGCAGCCATTGTAAATGTTGATGTTTACAGTTTAATAAATCAACTTCAACATGAGGAGAATAATTACCTGAAACAGAATTTTCCAACTCCACAATATGATTTTCCAGGTTCCGTAATTTAACCTCCACTCTTCCCAACACCTCAATATTCCATTTTCTTAGAGCACACTTCAAAGGCTTCAACTTCTTACTAATTCGAAACATAGGGCATCCATCTACATGCATACTCCACACCTCATTAACTAACAAAAGAAAACCATCATGAGTTCTCTTTAAACAGGAAAGGCTTTGCAACCATATCTTGCTCCCGCAGTAACAAAACCACCATTGGCAAATGATCCAAAGATGATCTCGGAAGATACTCAACTCGAACATCCCCAAATATATTAAAGAATTTCGTGTTCCTCAAAATTCTATCCAGTCTCGCCCAAATACATCTCCCCTCGAGCCTACCATTGCATCAAGACAATCGGTTCCCCACATGAGGCAAATCAATCAAACCACAATGATGAATACAAGCATTAAATTCAGCTTTTCCACGAGAAGCTTGCATAATACCACCAATGTTTACATCATTAGACTGGATAATATTGAAATATCCCCTAATAAACCATGGACATCCATCCAAATCGTGTGCACACAAAAAATCCCAAAGCTCTACTCTCTTACTTCGAAAACAGCTAGCATAGATAAATGTAACAAGAACTTTCAAACTCCCATGAGAAAACTAGCCACTCATTGTTTGGTCTGACATTGAAATCAAATCAAACTCAAAATCATCCTCCCAAAAAATCCATATCTTTCCCCCAACCTCATCATTATTAATAAAACTAGGCAATTTCGTTCACCTTGTCCATCTACTACATTTATTAACACCAAGACAAGGTTCCAAAAGAGCCACCACAGATGAACGACTTTTATTTAAAATACGCCGAAGCCTATTCTTCGACGAAAGATTACCCCTAATATTCCACGTCAATATATTCATCATAAATTAAAGAAATTTCCTTGAGCGAGTACGTCGCTCCAAAACAACAATAGACTTTTCTTTCCTTACCCCCCTAAATTTCTTCAAAGGTACGTGCATATCTGGGTCAGAATTAAAACATTTAACGGCCGGTTCATTCAACTCCTCCTGTTGTTCGCCATCCGACACCGCTCTACGACTCGTAAACAAACCCTCTTCCTCACTCCCATCCTTCCCAAAAAAACTCCTATATGCACATCCTCCCAATTCAAACTCCAAAGCCTCATCAATAAGCTTCAGAGAACTCCTCGGAGATGGACAAGAAAACATCCTAGGATCAACCTCCACATCAGACTCTTTCTTCGATAACTCGAACCAACTTTGACGTCTATTTTTCAATTTCTCCATCTTGGCAACATCCTCCCCCACATAAACTCCATTCAAAAAGTCACCACCCAACTTCAGTGGCGGACTCAACCTGATTATTTACCTCAACAAAACAGTCAAACTCACTTTTGGAAAAAACATGACTAGTGTCGGAGAGAAATAGAACATCTTGAGAACTTTTCTCCACCTCTGTCTTGCGCACCTAAATCCCATCCAGCATTTCCTTCCTACGGAAAATATTGGTAGCCACAGTCTCTTCCTCTAGTTCAATACATTTCTTCTCAGCCTCACAAGAACCCCACAACTTTCCATACCTGTTTTGGCCTCTATGATTTCCACACATCTTGTTTCTCATGATCCCCTCTTTTTTGAATCTTTTCTTTCCATTTATAATGACTTTCATGGTGACCTTGCTTCCAACAATGTAAACAAAAAGCAGGAATAGATTCGAAAACTACCTCTTGATAATAACTATTATCCAACCTCAGGGTTCCCACCCAGAAAGAATGACATAAAGGTTTTGAAACATCAATCTCAACACAAATACGGGCTGCTTTTGGACGAGTGACACAAGTCGTCGCATTGTCCCTCTTCATACAAGGGCCAAAACCTCCACCAATGCTTCTCAAAATCAACTCGTGGAAAAAATTCAGGGGCAACCCCGGCAGCATCATCCATATAGGAACCCAAGGCGAGTCTTCCTCTTCAACAAAATCTGGCGTCTAGTGAGAGATTCTATAAGGAACCCCTGCAACATCCAAATTTCCGCGAGCCATGACTGAAATAAAATCATCCTCATTCGAAATCCAAACTAATTGTAACATCCCGTTCCCATAGGATAAAGATGTTACTAACATTCATAACATAATGCCTGCTAAAGATAATCATATCTTGAAATACCTCATTTATTGAAAAGCGATAAAATGTTAAAACTAATTTGAACATAATTGTCTCGAAAACTGAACATAAAGCAAAATAACATAAACTAATCCTATGAATGACGTAAAAGAGATCTAATTCTTGTGTGAATATCACTTATTCCTTCCTAATTCTTTGTACTAAATCTACTCCTGGCCATCTAGCTCTGCATTGTCATAAGCATCATCTGTAAAAATTAGACATGAAAGAAAACAAGAAGACAAACATAAATGAGTCGAATACTCAGTAAATAGCACATCATACTGTAAAACATAATTTGGCCTAGCATGGATTTAGCTTCTAAAGACTCTTAACAAAATACATATAGCATCACAAATTCCCAATCATACACATAATACAACTTTCTGAAAAACTTCACATATATACATATCTCGTCACATATTCACATAGCACATATATATTCATCATCATGAGCGGAAGCATACATAATCAGGGCAAAAATGTAACGTGAATGTATAATAATTTGTTTATCTTGTCTTAACATGGAGTAAAACACGCTTGAGTCCGTGTTTCACTTAATTGAGTAACATGGAGTGAAACACGCTTGAGTCCGTGTTTCACTTAACTGAATACATGGAGTGCGATACGCTTGAGTCCATGTTTCACTTAACCGAGTAACATGGAGTAAAACACGCTTGAATCCGTGTTTCACTCAACTGAAATACATTGAGTGAAACACACTTAAGTCTGTGTTTTACTTAACTGAGTAACATGGAGTAAAACACACTAGAGTTTGTGTTTCACTTAACTGAAATACATGGAGTGAAACACGCTTGAGTCCGTGGCACCGTAACATTTCTTATCTTTCTTAATGCATGAGAATTTATTAGGCTTCATGAACATTTCTATCATGACATATTCTTGTACATGACATAGCATAACATGACATATTTTTGTATATGGCATAGCATAACATGACATATTCTTGTACGTGGCATAGCATAATCATGGCATATTCTTGTACATGGCATAGCATGACATATCATAACATGGAATTTTCTTATACATGGCATAGCATAACATGACATGACATAACATGCTCTGAACATTTTATGACATTCCATGGCATACATGATCTAAGTACTACATGAACATGGTATACATGATCTAAGTACTATATGAACATGGCATACATACCTATATATTATATGGACATGGCTTGTATAATCTGACTATTCCATTACATGGCATACTTGACTTGAATTACTACATAAACATCTCATGGCTTTCATATGATTTTAGTAACATTCAATCAATTGAACAACAAATTCATTCATTCAAGCATAATCTCATATTTCATCAAAGATCGTAAGAGGAATCTAACCTTGACTTGCCTCTTAGCGTAGCGTAGTCAACCATCATAAGCACATCATATTTTCATACATAACAATAATATTCACAATATGCATGCATTTATATGATCATACTATTTACCTCTTAGTATTGCTTCCTGATTTCCAATTTGTAGCGCGTTACCTATAGGAGGTACTAAACGTTACTAATTTCCTAGAAAAGTGTATCGTAATATTCCATGTAATTAAATACATATAATCGAACTTAACTAAAATAATAGGCTTCATAGCATACTTAAAAAAAAAACATACTTTAAAATCCCTTAAATATATTTTAGTAAGGAATATATATATTATCTATCTTATAAAATAACCGTGTAAATAATGATTTCACGAAATATGTTTATTAATACGATTGGCTAATCATCATTTATTACCCAATAATGCATGTTTTAAATCCCTTTAGACTTAATGCTGTAAAATGGTTTAGAAACTTTCCTCTGATTTACGAAATGTAGACCCTTAGGGCAATAACTCTTAGAACACAGCCCACCCTTAAGGCAAATCCGATTTAAAATCACATGTTTAATTGAACTCAACTAGCCCATATAGGAAATCAGCTTATGTAATGCACAGGTTTAAAACATGAAATTTCCCAAAGACACTGTAGACTACATTGTAATTACTTTAAAACAAAGTTTCTTCAATAGGATTTACAAAGACCTACGAACAAGTGTTTTTTTTTTAAGTGTATTTTGGGAAAACTGAAACAAAAGAAAATAAAGAGAGAACATAGGCTTACGGGAGAGGGGTTGTGCGATGCTCACCGAGAGAGGGCTGAGTGCAACAGCAGCTTTGGGTGGCTGGGAGTGACCGGCGACGCAACTGAGGGGGTCCCTATGGTGGTGCGACATCGAGAGAGGGAGAGAGAGAGAGAGTTTAGAGAGGGAACTATCAAACCGAAAACAGTAGGGAGAGAAAATGGTGGCTGACGATGATGGGCTTATCGGAAGGAAGTGGGCTCTACGGAATTGGGCTGGCCGGCAGTTTCTGGCACTGTGGGTGGTGCTCTGACCCCGGTGCCACACACTCTTTTATAGCACGTGCCTATGCTTGCTTGAATGAAAGGGTACCACAGAATCTTGATTGTTCACTATCAGTTGCAACACCTACTGGTGAACATATAATTTGTGATATCGTACATAGGAATTGTCCCATAGAAATTAGTGGAGACATCTTCCAGCAGACTTGGTGATATTTGAGATGCTGAGATTTGACATAATCTTGGGAATGGACTGGTTTGTCTCGAAACCACGCATGTGTTGATTGTTTTAAAAAGGAAGTGGTTTTCAAACCCACAGGCAAGGAGTAATTCAGGTTTTCCACAGAAAGAAGAAATGCCCCACGTCAATTGATATCGGCCATGCAAGTGATTAGATTATTAAGACAAGAATGAATGGTACTTGTAACCACATCATTAGATGTCTCAGCGTCCCCTGGGGTAAGGGCAAAAACTTCAGCTGGTGCGGTAGTCCTCTGACCACTCTTTGTAGCTGGAGGCGGCGCGTTCCTTGGGCTGTCTCGAGCCATATGGTTTGGCTGCCCGCATTTGAAGAAAACATTTTGGCCCACTAAACAGCTTCCTTGATGTCTCTTTCCGCAATTTTGGCAAATCGGATACGTTGGAATACTTTGAGGTGATTGTGGTCGGTAGCTGGGGGCAGACTTCTTGTTTCTATTGGGCTCAGGTAGAGGTTGTTGGCGTTTCCTTTGATTGAATAGTTCCGTATTCACCCTCATGTCTTCTTCAATCAAGGTGGCTCGTGTGACCAAGTCGGTGAAATTACGGATCCTCAGGCACTACAAGTTGGAAATCAAGAAGCAAAGCTAAGAGGTAAATAGTATGATCATATAAATGCATGCATACTGAAACAAAACAACCGGTTTTTAACAAAACCACAGACATGATCCAGCGAAGGCCTTCTCCTTAAAAATTGTAGAACCACAGAAAACCGGAAAGGCTCTACCAATTGCTTAATCTCATTCTTGGGAAACAAGAAGAACATCTCCCCTTTAATGAACCTTAGCTCTAGAAAAGAGATATCAACTTCAAGCAACGTTTGTGGTCGTGCGACCACCACATCTGCAAATGCAAACCAAAACCGAAGAACCTGAAGGATTAGACTTCGATTTCATCTTCTGTGCAACCTGCCAATCAAAACCCTCTACCGCACCACCTTGCCCTACCATCCCTTGAAGAAGGGCCGGTGGCTAACGCCATTAACAAAACCCTAATCGACTCCCAAAATTAGAGAGAAAATTAAGTCCCTGCCACGTCATTCCGTGCTATATATGATCTATTAATGGGTTGCTTCATTTTTTGTAAATTATCTCAAAGCTCCTTTTCAAATTATTAAATGATCACTCAGATATTTAACTAACCTAGCATTGATTATGACTGTTAAGAAATCATTCTAAGAACAATGAATTATAAATATCATCCACTAAGATGACCAGATTGAACCATATAGCAGATAAATAATACATTAAAACAATATTTGGAGTACTCCAATAATCTTGTTTTATAGTCCATATATACCAAATTCCTTGGACATCTAAATTGGTTTAAAGTGGATTGAAAAAATCCAACATGCCTTACCTTTCTTTAGTTTGAAGCACCAAAAGCTAGTGATATTGTTGCAAATCTGTTAAGCCAGTGATCATCAGATCATGATCATACATACACATAAGATCCTTTTTTTTAATTAGTATTGCTAGTGTGCCGCTTAGATTTTATTTATTTATTTATTTTTTATCTTTTTTTCTATTTTCTATTTTTTTAATATATTTAAATATTTTTAAAAAATTAAAAATATATATATCAATACATACATTTTCTTAATCATTAAGTAAAAAAAATTAATTTTTTTTTAATATGAACGGTCAAAATGAAGGGACAAACTCAAGCCGCATACTAGTATTG
>NW_023353986.1:0-1907 GCF_001411555.2 Juglans regia
TCTTGATTTCCTTCTCCACCACAAGCCATCATGTGATAATTTTGACCAAAATCCCTCAAAAATAAAACGCAAAAGAACTCTATGAGCTCGTGAAAGGGTAAGACGCACTTATATAATTATATAGTTTGTGTCTTCATCATCAACGATAACTATAATTAATCCATCTACAACGTAAGAGTAGGTCTTGTTTAATCTGATAATTAGGAGTACTTTGTGAACCATTCAGATATTGAAAGTACATGAGCTAGCGTCATTTTATTAACACCTAGGATATTGTTTGAAGAGTTCAATTAAACTTGAAGAAATAGAGGCCAGGGACACCAAACTGATCATGATTGCCCGTTGTTTGACTTCTACTTTCGTATTAGTGGTAGACTCAATAAAATTTAATCAAAATTTAATTAAAAAATTTATTTTTATAAATTTAACTAGCCACTTTTTAACAACATCAATTGATAAACTCTTTAAATCTATTACTATTATATTAAAATATTAATTTTGACATTTTCATTAATTTTAATCTAATTGTAATTTAAATATTTATTTATTATTAAAAAAAATAAAATGTATATTAATTTTCTAATGTTGATATTAAATTTAAAAAAAAAAAATTAGTATCAGCTAATAATAATATTATAGAACTAGAACTTGAAACACTCCAACAAGATGATGTTATGTCATTGAAATGATTACTGATAGAGATTGGTTGTCTTCTGTGATTGAGACGAAGAAGAATTTTTTAGAGTTGTGAGCTCGCGCGAATTAAATAGCATGAGGAAGAGGAAATTTTTTATTTCAAAATAATATTTGATTAGCAACTTGGACTCGACAGATTTAGCTAATTAAAATGATCAAAGTTAAAAATATTGTAATTTTATTGAGTCTATTATAGTAAATTTTTATACAATCTAATTAAATTTTGATAAAAATATAACTTTGTTGTCTCTCTAAGTTGCAACATAATAATAATAATAATAATAATAATATATTAATGTTGCAGTTTGGCCAGTACTATAGTCGAGAGTACTGCAGTGAGAAAACTCAGATTTGTCCCCCCGAGAAGACAAACACAAAGTTGACAAACCATGCTAAAACAAGATTAAATGAGAATAAATATGGTACGTAAGACGAGGTAGCAGCGCATGAGCAACACGGTCGAGCGAGGAAACTAATGCCAATACCTTGGTATGTGAAACAGCTCAAGTTAGTGTATTCATCAAAGCAAACAACACGCACTGCATTCTATTTACAGGCGCTATTAATGGTACTGTTTAGTTATTAATTAATGACCCTTCTTATTCCTTATATGTGATCTTTAACGTCGGAACAGAACGAAATCAATTTGAAACTAGAAAAATTCTGTACCCATGCAATTAGAGCGAGAAGGGAAAAAATAGTTAACATAATAAAGTCATGAGTTTTGTTGGCTCTTTGATCAGGGCCATCATGTACGAACGTATACGAAGAAAAAATCATCAGTGGAGTACTTAATAATTAAATTACAATCAGAACCTTAATTTTTTGTAATTATAATCAGTACTACACTCGATCGTATGTTGTTATAAGCGCGGATAATACCTATATATGTTGCAAATTCACATCCTCAGTAGAATTTCCTGTTGGCATTAATTATATATATATATATAATATATTCTTTATGATTTGAGCTAAATTTTCTAATCACGTGAGAATGGCGAGGTAATCAAGCAACATATATAGTATTACGTGAATAATAATGAGATATTTTGAGATATTTTAGGAATAGTAATAAAATAATAATTAATAATAATAATGAATAGATAAAAATAATAAAAAAATAAAAAATAATAATAAAATATTCTCAAGATATCTTGACAGCCAAACTATGCCGCACCACCATGCATTAATTAAAAGGGTTATCTGATCCT
>NW_023353987.1:0-713 GCF_001411555.2 Juglans regia
TGCACGCTTAGTAATAAGAGAATCACTATACTCTTCTTTCTCATACCCATTTTCAACACTAGACTCATGTCGCCTCCTATCTCTCCCAACTTGCAGACTTCTAATCATTGCTTCTTGATGATCCATCATATCCCTCACTTCACCAGACACAAAGTTCAACCGTTCAAACTGTTGTTGCATGGTTTGCAACACAAAAGATGAGTTATCTGCTCTCCCCCTTGGTGATGAGCTACTCCGATGAGACATTATAAAGTGCTACACAAAAGAATGTTAGTGGTAAAAAAGAAAACCTCACACACTCCTTTACGTGTTTACACTCGAATAATGGCACTCCACTCGTGTTTCACTCTTAATTAACTTTTTTTCCGATAATAGTCTCACACTCTCTTGCCTTTTACCTCAAGAGTTTTCCCACTCAAGTTCTTTCAGAACTAATTGAACTCAATCCAGACAAGGCAACCTTGTTTTATCCCAACTAGTAATTAGGTCCAAGAAACAATAATAAGAGAAACACGGAAGGAATAAAAGCGACCAAAGAATCAATGAAGTTATACGAATGAAAGAGTAACAATAAGATAAGATACCAACTTTAATGATGTATGCAGCTCCTTTGATGATAAGGTTTAATCAACAAATTTCTTTCTTTCTCTTTTTTTGTAACTATGTAGCAACCTTTGAATATGCTACCTTTTCTTTTCCTCTTCTTTTTTTTT
>NW_023353988.1:0-205 GCF_001411555.2 Juglans regia
GGGCGGGCGGATGGGGGTTTTTCCCCCCCCCCCCCCCCCCCCCCCCCCCCCCGGCACCGGGGCGGGGGACCCCGCCTCCCGGGGGCGGGGGGCGGGGAGAAAATCCCCAACCTCGCATGGTGCGGGGCGGGGTGCGGGGAAGGGCACCCCCCGCCCCGCACCATGCGGGTAGCAGGCCTATGTTGGCCACACAGGTCATTCATCC
>NW_023353989.1:0-421 GCF_001411555.2 Juglans regia
CATGGGTCTAATTCATCTCATAAAATTGATTGTACAAGAAAGGATTGCTCATTGCTTATAAATATGCTTAAGACCTTGTCCACAACCAATGTGAGATTATTCCTCAACACCCTCCCTCACGTGCAGGTCAGTATTTTTTTTGGTCCTTATCACGGGGTAAATAGTGTGGGCCCACATTCGTCCTGTGGTAGACTCTGATACCATGAAGAAATTCATGGGCCTAACTCATCTCATAAAACTGATTGTACAAGAGATGATTGCTCATTGCTTATAAATATGCCTAAGACCTTATCCACAGTCAATGTGAGATTATTCCTCAACTTTAGTCACTATTCAATTATACACTACACATTTATAGATTTTTTATAAAGTGTATGTGAGTATTTTTAATAGAGCGGAAAATTTAGATTGATAAATAGTG
>NW_023353990.1:0-443 GCF_001411555.2 Juglans regia
GGAACATGACAATAATTTCTTACGATTAATGATTTAAAATATGAAAATAATTGACGTAATTACATATTTTTCATATAAATGAGAAATCTTATTATCCCGAATCAAATTTATTGATGTGACACATTTTAAGTGATTGCTTTTATAGATTACTTAAAATTATTTAAAATATGTCACATAACTTACATAATTTGTCATACAATGATGTCTTTAGTGGCCAGCTGTATGGGCTTGGTCAATGCATAAACTCCCTAAGTTTGATGAAATATGTTCCCTTTGAAAAGATAATAAAAATTAAACACCAATTCAACTTGAAAACACCCGACACGCTCGACCTAATTCGTCTATAATTTTTTGAGTCTAAATACTTTCTACGATTCAGAGAGATATGACACTGTCTATAAACTGTATAATATTATATATTATATGTAAAAAGTTTGAATTTC
>NW_023353991.1:0-245 GCF_001411555.2 Juglans regia
GCCCTGCCCATCGCGTAGCCATGGGTTTGGATCAGATCTCCGTTTGGATTGGGATCGGAAGGACGCTAGTATGTCGCTCAAGGATTATATGAATTTTAAGTAATCAGTTTGATGGGTGCGATCATACCAGCACTAATGCACCGGATCCCATCAGAACTCCGCAGTTAAGCGTGCTTGGGCGAGAGTAGTACTAGGATGGGTGACCTCCTGGGAAGTCCTCGTGTTGCACCCCTCGTTTTTGTTTT
>NW_023353992.1:0-648 GCF_001411555.2 Juglans regia
AAAAAATAGATAAATAAGGAGAAGGAGCAAAGAACAAGGTTTAAAATTCACAAACAGCTACCGACAAATAGATCTCCTTATGATTTGGGTGCTGGTTGTTTTAGAAAAAGTATAATTATTATTTTTTAATTAAAGTTGTTTAGAAAATTCATTTTTGAGAAACATTCTAAAAAATGTATGGTATGGTTGTCAAATGCAATGTCCTAAGATTTCTTTTTTTTTACTCTGTAATTAAAGAAATATTTTTTAATAATGTTGTGATTTTTTTAAAATATTTAAAAGTATTAAAAAATGTATATACAAAAGAGCAAAAAGAAAAATACATAAAATACACTAGCAGGAGCTCCCAACGATGGTTGTAGTGTTACTCGTATATATAATATGGGAGCGCTTTTGAGCAGGATGTGGTGCAATATTAGATTTACACTACCCAATCAATGTTTGACACGTATGAATTTTAACAAATGTAAAATAGAATTGCTTGTAGAGAAAATCTTCCCACCGGTCCATCTGCTATCCCTCAAATAATAGCCCTCCAATGAGTATTTGCCACGTAGCTCTTCCATTACACATTCTGTATGCCTGCCTATAGCTGATTACTGTAACGCCCCGTACCCGAGGATCTGGAGAGTTAACTCATGTCACTTA
>NW_023353993.1:0-226 GCF_001411555.2 Juglans regia
TCTATTTCAACATCCAAACACATAATTATTAAATTACTAAATATCACTCAACTCAAAACCTATTTATCACATAGAATCTATAACATTTTTTAACTTTCCATAAATATATCTAAATTTATCTTGACATTTAATCTCATCTTATTTGGATACTATAAAACTCACTCTAATATTTTAATTCACTATTATTTATAAAGAATTCAATTCAGTTCAATATTCAAATGGAGCC
>NW_023353994.1:0-460 GCF_001411555.2 Juglans regia
CGAAGAAAAAAAAAAAGCTTCTTTATTGATCATTTAAAATTCAAAAATCAATATTTTTTTCACTTTTTCTTTCTTCCTCTCTCTCATTCCATACGCACGATTGCGGTATTACGTCGCACATTGGCATTCACACAGAATAAAAAAAAAAAATCTTTATTGTTCATTACTGTTCATCATACTGTCGATGAACAGGAATAAGATATGAAAAAAAAAAAAACAGCTGATTTAGATTGTGTATGATATAATAAACAGTAATAAGATATGCGAAAAAAACATGCGAAAAAAAAAAAACAGCTTCTTTATTGATTATTTAAAACTCAAAAATCAATATTTTTTCTACTTTTTCTTTCTTCCTCTCTCTCATTCCCTATGCACAATTGCAGTATTACGTTGCATATTGGCATTCACACGAAAAAAAAAAAAAAAAAAAAAAAAAAAAAAAAAAAAAAAAAAAAAAAAA
>NW_023353995.1:0-401 GCF_001411555.2 Juglans regia
GGAAAAATCTAATTGTAAGTAATTCTGCATACTAATACGAGCATCCATTCAATATGATTGGTCAGAAAGTAAATTTTATTAAAAACAATACTAATTTAAATTTAGAATATGAAGGCAACAATATTAATAACAAGATTGGTACGTAAACTTACTTATACATAACAAAACTCATTTTGCTTACCAAATAAAAAATATTTTAGAACCTCATGACAAAAAGGTAGCCCATCAAGGTGACAAACACAAACTTCAAAGACAAAATGGTAATTTCTCTTTGCTCATCAAACACAAATCTCTAGTACAAAAATATAATTTTTCCATTAAACATAATTTAGTGTTCACACTATTGACACCATTATAGCGGCTTTTAAAAATAATAATATACGGGAGAAATCCTGAGCCAA
>NW_023353996.1:0-522 GCF_001411555.2 Juglans regia
TTAACTTGCTTAGATTTGTAATCAAATCTCACTGTGGTAGTCCCCAACTTCCATTCCGAGCTAACCGGTAGATAGTCTACAGGATCTGAAGGAGAACCGGGAATCGACCAACTGGAAATGGTCGACTAAGCGATGGTGTGACGTAGATGGTAGTACAGCAGTTACCTCATATTACTACTTGTATTTTTGGAGTTCAATCTCCAACACTCTTTTGATCATAACCATTTTGGACTAGTGTTGTGATCTCAGTTGTTTAATACGTCATTATGTATGAAGTATGTTTTAAGTATTTGGGATATTTCAGTTTGATGCATAGTATTCCGCAATTTACGAGACACCTTGGAATATTTCAGGTAGAGTGAACCCTTCTTGTTAGGAAGATGACAACTGAGATGTCATGAACGGGGGTAAGTAACTCCTGCTTGGACTGAAGTTTTGACTCTTCTTCTGCAAATTGGGTCTTGAGCTACGTGATCTCCCCTTTGACAACTCTTGTCGGCTTAGCTAACTAGCCATTTACTT
>NW_023353997.1:0-233 GCF_001411555.2 Juglans regia
TGCCCTCAGGCCCCGCTTGAGATTGGATGGAGATTGAAGCATCGAGACGTGTAACTTAAGGTCACACACTCCTCATTGATGATAGTTAATATACAATGCATCTAATATGCACCTAGCATTCTAGCTGTATGCAATAATCGTAGCGGAAAAAGTTAATTTCTAATGACTTGGTATTCGACTCCGAATACAAGGTTACATACCCTAGTTCCTAATAGTTGATATGTAATGCATCA
>NW_023353998.1:0-240 GCF_001411555.2 Juglans regia
TAAAAAAAAAAAAAAAAAAACCACAGACTTTCGCGTGCTATTTATAATAGTATTGGGTGGTGAGATGCCACGCAAGGCTTTGGCCTTGGGATGTGAAGAGTGTTGGAATCAGAGTTTTTGTTGGTTGGATGGCCGGCGGCAAGTTCGTAATCTATTTTATTTTAATTTAATTTATTATTATAATTTTATTAAATTTTTATATAAAATATAATTAATTAATTAATTTTTTTAAATTTTAAA
>NW_023353999.1:0-224 GCF_001411555.2 Juglans regia
TTATATATTTTGGCTTTATATTATATTTTGCTAGATAACTATATAATCTCATTGAGAATATTTCACTGTTGTGGTTCTGTTTATAAAATTTTAGTACTTATGATTACTAAGTTGTGAAATCTATGATTTAGATAATTAGATACTCCAATAATTTTATCTCATTTTATTTTATTACAGTACTTTAACCAAACGATCTTCAAAATAATATTAAAAACTTTGAAATG
>NW_023354000.1:0-226 GCF_001411555.2 Juglans regia
CTGATTATACTCGGATAATTCAAGAAATCTCCCTCGCCTGTTAACACAACGTTGTGCTATAAGACTAGAGAATCCATTCCGTGTTGCCGAATAACCCTCCTTCTCCCCCTTGCTTAAGCCCCCCCCCAGTCCCTTCACAAGCCACTGATTTGAAGAGTACCCCAACTCCACCGAGTACTCCGTTTTCCAACTTCTCTCTGTAACTCGCACAACACCCTCTCTAAGT
>NW_023354001.1:0-800 GCF_001411555.2 Juglans regia
TTAGATTGTAAGGTTATCATCTCCCTATATTTTATTGATTACGTTCTTTTTTTTTTATTTATTTATTTTTAATACAAAACATGTTTATATTATACAAAACAATTTGTTTTTCATTCAACCGGGCAAATGTGCCTCGCACATTGCCCAATTGCTAGTATATATATATATAAATATAAATATATATATATATATATATATATATATTGCATGTCTCCCTATCATTTTGTGATAATAAATAAATAAATAAATCAGGTGGAGAATTTGTGTATTACCTGTTCGTTCTTTAATATTGATGTATTTGTTAGTAGTTTCAAAACAACGTGAATCTCTTTTTTGGTCGTGGTAATTCGTCGGAATTAACCTATACGGTTTGGTTATGATCACTAGCTTTAAGCTGCACTTTGACCAATTTTTAGCGGCGATAGGGCTAACCTGTACAAAATCAACTCGATTGGTATGTCAATCTTGATACATTGTTTAATCTTTGTATTTCCAGGCCTGGCGGACATAGGCACGTCCCTCACACTCACAATCAAGCCCCTAAGGGAGTTCCGAATGCTGTGAGCAAGCTTGAAATTCGGATGAGAGAACTGATCAATATTATCAACTTGCTGGCCCCAAAACAGAAACAGCTGGAACATGCTCTCGAAACTCTGAATGGGCGCCTCGGAAGAAGTGTCCATTAGATCATAATATGATCACTAGACATGACCATCTCCATATAATATAATATAATATATTAATAAATAATGAATAGATGGTCATTAGATCATGACTTTGATCGTATGTACTAATGTGGC
>NW_023354002.1:0-3051 GCF_001411555.2 Juglans regia
TCATTCTTAATATGGTACCAGAGCAATGACCGAAGATTCTGACGCCAACATGACATCTCGAGCTCAAAATTACTCCCAAAATCCTGCTAGCCCATTTTTTATCCAATGAGGCGAAGGTGCTTCTTCTTCCTTAGTCCCTGATCTATTGACTACCAAAAGCTATGTCACATGGGCAAGAATGATGCGCCGCAGTCTCAACATAAAAACCAAGCTTGGATTCATCGATGGAACCATCACCAAGCCACCAAACACTTCTGATCCTCTCTATGCTCCATGGGAGCACTGTAATGACATGATTATAGCATGGATACAACATTCGGTTAGCTCAGACCTTAGATCGAGCATTGCGCATGCTGATATAGCTGAAAGTGTTTGGAATGATCTTAAGGAGCATTTCTCCATACAAAATGCCCCTCGGATCTTTCAACTTGCCAAATCTATCTCCTCCTCCACGCAAGACTCTAATTCCATTAGCCAATATCACAACAAACTCAAGACCTTTTGCGATGAGCTTGAAATTTATGAGCCCATGCTCACCTGCACTTGTGGTGCGGTCAAAACATTGCTGGATTTTACCCACACCTACAAGGTGATGCAATTTCTTATTGGTTTAGATGATTCTTACGACTCTTTTCGTGCACAAAGTTTACTTCAGGATCCTCTCCCACCTCTCAATCGGGTTCTATCACTTGTCCAACAAGAGGAGAGGCGACGGCAGCTGCATTATGTTCCAACTCCACTTGCCATGGCCACTAAGACCTCAGAAATTCGGGACTCACACCGTGAATGACTATTCTACTCCCACTGCAATATTCCTGGACATTCATTGGAGCATTGTTTCAAGGCAAATCCTAACTTACCAGTCTGCTCCCATTGTCACAAACCTAGACACACGTGGGAAAAATGCTACAAGTTGAATGGGTTTCCCTCCAGGACACAAGAACAATTCAAAATACAAATCCAATGCTAATCAATCCTCTCTTGTGCAGGAAGAAATTAACCATGGTCCATCTCTCACTTCAGAGCAGTACTCGCAGCTCATTGCCTTGCTAAATCCTAATCACAGCAACGTAAACACTACTGCTATGAACAATGTCAATGCCAACTCCCCTCCTGTGTCTGGTTTTTCTTCCTCCCTTTATACACACACAATAGCTTGCAACACGATAACTCAAACACCTTGGATCATAGACACCAGTGCTACAGATCACATGATCTGTAGCCCCAAATTCTTCACACACAATATCACTCCAACATCTTGGATCATCAAGCTGCCAAACTGATCCAGTACTACTATTTCTCACGTTGGTGATGTCCATTTAATGCCTCATTTAATCCTTCACCATGTTTTATGTGTTCCTGCTTTTACCTTCAATTTGATCTCTGCCAAATCCTTAATCCAACATTCTAATTGTTGTCTAATTTTTTTTCTCTAATTCTTGCTATATTCAAGGCCTTTCATCTTGTATGACGATTGGAGTGGCGATGGTGCATAACGGCTTGTATCACCTGCAGTTGTCCAGACCAGAGCCTTCTCTCTTGCAATCATTTTTCCACAATTTATTTCCTTCAATATCTGTCAATCATACCTCAACTTCTAAGATTAATCAATTTATGTTATGGCATTATAGGCTTGGACATAGTTCCATGACTAAGCATATATTACATGGTGTTAATCTTGATTTCAAATGCTCAGATCATTCACAACTTCCCTGTGCTATCCACTAGCAAAACAACACAAAATTCCTTTTCCCGAATTAGAATCCAAAGTCACCAGACCATTTGATGTGGTTTCGGTTGACATTTGGGGACCTAACTCCACACATGCTTACAATGGTGCAAAATATTTTCTCACCCTTGTGGATCAATTCACAGGATGCACTTGGATTTATCTTCTTAAAAATAAAGCTGAAGCTCGAACCTCTCTAGTCAATTTTTTTTTTCACTCACTGAGACCCAATTCAGCAGCCAAATTAAAATTCTTTAATCCGATAATGGCGCCGAATTTTACATGCCACATTTCTATAATTCCAAAGGCGTCATCCACCAATTAACATGCGTTGCCACATCTCAACAAAACGCCCTTGCCGAATGCAAGCACCAACACATGCTCAATGTGGTCCAATATTGGTCTGACTTTATCACCACCACAATCTATCTAATCAACAGAACACCAACAACAATCCTTAGCAACAAAACACCATTTGAAGCCCTCTACCAAACCAAGCCTTCTTACTCACATCTTAAAGTATTCGGGTGCTTGTGCTTCGCCTCTACCCTATCACATTCCCGAACTAAATTCGTACCTCGCGCCAAAAAATGCCTCTTCCTTGGATACCCATACGGTGTCAAAGGATATAAACTACTTGATCTCACCACCAAACAAATTTTTATCTCTCGAGACATAATATTCCATGAAGAAAAATTTCCACTCAAACATCCAACACCTCTCCCCATCGAAACCATTTCATCTCCATTCACGGACACATCTTATATTCCTTTCAATTTCCTCAACCCACCCACTCATTTCAATGAACACATAGCTTCACCTCCCAATACCCAAACCAACGAAAACTTGGCCTTATTTCCCACCATCTAGAATGACGAATCCAACTCCACCGACAATTCACTTTCATTACCTCTTACTCCAGCGTCGTCTACTCACCAAATAAATGAACCTACCTCAACACGCCCTTAATCTTGTCGAACCACACTCACTCGCAAAGCCCCAGCTTATCTCCTTGACTATCATTTCCAACAAGCATCCACACCTGCTGTACACCATTCGACATCCACGATGACGCATCCTGAATCACATGCTCTCTCAGGTAAAGTTCTCTTTCCCATCTCCTCTGTTTTGTGTTATGCCTCCCTCTCATCATCATTCCGTGCCTTTACCACCTATGTTTCCCTTCATTCCGAACCCACCTCATATAGTCAAGCCATCCAACAACCCATTTGGCGTGAGACAATAAACCAAGAGCTCACTGCACTTGAGCTCAATGAAACCTGGATCATCGTTGATCTCCCTCCAGGCAAGACACCAATTGA
>NW_023354003.1:0-263 GCF_001411555.2 Juglans regia
GGGTTGCTAAGGGGTCAGGGATGAAATGGTGAAGAGATGGTGGCACGACGGAGGCACGCGAGTGAAATGAACGCTGCGGCTTCAAGCCGTGCGTGGAGGCTACAGGTGGCGAGTTAGAGGCTGAGATTTGTGGGGTGGTGTCGCCGGCCGGTGGTAGAGGCAGTGGGCTGGGCGGTGTCGGGCACGGCGGTGCACGGTGGCGGGCTGGGTGGAGGGACGAAACGCATGGGGAGAGAGAGAGAGAGACGTCGCGCGCGGGAAGT
>NW_023354004.1:0-218 GCF_001411555.2 Juglans regia
GGAGGTCGGAAACGAGTGAAAACCTCGCCCCTACCTCGCATCCTCATCATATTGTACAGGCAGCACCAACGTTTTTAATTTCGTACCATACCGGCCGGTACGGCCGAAATTTTTCGTTTCGGCCGTCCGGCCGGTACAGGTACTAGATATATACCGTACCGGCCAAAATATCGGCCGGTACCGGCCGTTTCGGCCTAAATTTCGGCCTGTACCGGCCG
>NW_023354005.1:0-8535 GCF_001411555.2 Juglans regia
TTAATCTTCGTTTGGAAAGTAAATCCATTTTAACTTATCTCAACTCATTATTATAATTTTTTTAAATCTTAATACAAAATATAATAAACAATTCAATTTTTTTAAATTTTAAAATAATAATAATAATAATAAATAATATTCTAACAATATTTTATCATCTTAACTCAACTTAATTTAATATCCAAACGCACTAAATATTATTTATGTGACATAATTTAATTTGTAAAATTTAAATTTTAAAATTTATTTTTAAATTAAATTATATCACATAAATAGTATGTAATGTAAAATATTTTAAATAAAATTTACAATAATTAAGAAAATAGATAGAGAGAGCCTTGATAATAATCCCATTACAAATTTACAATCATACAATGTGTGCAATAAAAAGGAAAATATATGAGAAAAAGTAGGAAATTGAGCCAAATTAATGGTCAATTCCTGAGTTTTCTTGATAGATTAGGTGTCAGGAAAAGAGTCATTGTGATGACATAACTAAGAACAGTGCAACAGAAAGGAGCTTACTGTTGTAGACTGTAGTGGGAAAACTGTCAAGATGGGAGTACGAGAGCTTGCGGGGGATCAGTTGCGGTTCGGATATTTAGAAAAAATAAGACGGGTTGAAATAGTTTTAAATAAATTGAATAAAATATTATTTTTTAATATTATTATTATTTTAAAATTTAAAAAAATAAATTATTTATTATATTTTGTATGAGAATTTAAAAAAATTATAATGATAAAATGAAATAATTTAGAGTGATTTGTGAATTCAAACTGAAATTTTTTTTTTACTTCTCATAATTTTAATAAAAATTAAATTCATCCTACTATTAAAAAAAAAAAAAAACTAGGGTTGTATAGGAACCAACGAGATTGACCTTAAGTGATTAAAAAAACTAGGGCTATACCGGAACCGGTGGAGAACCGATCGGCCGGCAGTAGGAAATACAAGAAATCGATGATGGCCAGTTTAGTTCTGGTCTGAACTAGGTTTAAACTGCCGAATCAGCTGATATAATATATATATATATATCTTAAGTGAAAAGACATCATTTCATTTAAGTGATTTAATGGCGTCGTTTTATACCCATGGTTTTGAAAAATATATATATGAAGTGACGCTTTTTGGTTTAATACACCTAGGGGTGCAAAATGCAAATTCGTCAGTCCGATCTGGTCCAGCCATGGACCGATCATTTTTTCGAACCGAACCGAACCGAACACCCATAGGGACCAGACTGGACCGGAAGCTATCGATCCGGTCCGGTCCGATCTGGTCGGTCCATTCGGTCCGACCTATTTTTTTTCTTTTTTTAAATCAATTAATAAAAAAATTGATTTAAAATACTAAATTAAACTAAGTGACTTATTAATATGGATCATGTAACAAACTCAATAAAAAATATTTTATATGATCAATGATAATAAATTAGATGATAATTACATTATTAATTTATATAATTACTATATAACTAACTAATTGATATTATATATTAGTTAATTTATAGAATATTAACAAGTGTTAATAACATATTTAAAATTTTATATTGTTAATAGTGATAGGTTAGATGAAAATATATATAAAATATTGTTAATTTATAGAATATTAACAAGTATTAATGACATATTTAAAATTTCATATTGTTAATTGTATAATTATTATATAAATAATATATATAATTTTTTTTTTCATTCGGTACGGAAAAACCCTAGACCGTGGACTGGACCAAAACTTTTTCAGTCTTCTAAAACGTGGATCGAGACTAACCTATCTCAATCCCAGTCCAGTCTGGTCCGGACCAAAACGGTTGTCTGTTCAGTTTGGACCGACCGTTTATCACCCCTAAATACACCAATTTTTTTTCTTCCCATAATTTTAATAAAAATTAAATTCATCCTACTATAAAAAGCTATGGCTGTATAGGAACCGACGGGACTGACCTTAAGTGATTAAAAAACTAGGGTTGTACCAGAACTAGTGGAAAACTGGTCGGCTAGAGGTAGGAAATACAAGAAACCAACGTCAGCCAGTTCGGTCTCGATCTAAACCAAGTTCAAATCACCGAACCGGCCGATATAATATATATATGTATATCTTAAATAAGACAATATCGTTTAACTTAAGTGATTAAATGGCGCTGTTTTATACACATGGTTTTGAAAAAAAATATATGAAGCGATGCGATTTGGTTTAATACACCAAACGTCACCGTTTTAAGCTAAGGCTGAAGCCTTCATCCCCTAGCACCCCCTTCCCCTCACTTCCTCAGTGTGCCATTCTCTCTCTCACACATATTCTCTCATCTCCCTCTCAGCTCTCTCTCTTCGATGCCATCCATTCATTTAAGATTTGTTGACGGGATTCTTCTTCCATTATTGTCTGATATGAACCCGCGGGAATGAAATCTCTTGAACTCACAATCAATTCGAAAACTCACCCAAAAAAGCCAAAATCAAGTCAATGGATGGAAAATCTAGACCTGATGAGAACTCGTTTCAAGAGCCTGTCTCAAGAACTTAGATTACAAGGAGAAACGCCACAAATGTTGTTATTTACCTTTGATAAGTTTAAAAGTTCAATCAAGAACAAGAGGAGTAAAACTCAATTCATAATGAATAAATTTATCAAATTTCATAAACTTCTTAACATGAGGCTACAAAGAGTATTTAAAGTAAAACCTAATCAAACCCTAGCAAAAATAAATCTCCATCTTCTAAAAATGCTCTTGAGTGAATAGTGTTGCAGTTACAATAACTCACTACAGTACCTCTTTAAACCTTACTTCCTAAAAAATAACTTTTCAACTAAGCCCTTGGCCAAAATACAAGGCCTTCCCAAAAACTCTAGTTCATAAGAAATAAGACATATGTGGGCCAAGCATCCTCAAACCCAATTATCCTAAACTAATTCTTATAACTAATAAAATAAGCCCCTTTAAATTTAATAAACAAGTTCAAGGCTTTCAATCACATAATTATAATAATATGCCCTAATTTATGTTGCACTCTTCCATAATTTGTATCACGTGGATGATCACTGAATCTCCTTCTTTCAAGCCCATCTTGAATATTTGGCTCTTGTTAGACTCGTCCCAAGTGGATTGTACCAATCCTTGCATTGCTTCCTTGATCTTCTTAGCTCTTGATCTTATAATTAGCCCATCTGAAACATGCAAAGGATCTTTAAGTCTAGGCCCACTTTAGTTCCCATCATTCATTCTCTCCTCATAAGGATTCGATCTTGAATCTCTCCCTGGATCAAAGGGAAAAATGTTAGTAACATTGAAAATAGCAGAAACATGATACTTACCTGAAAGATCCATTTGATATGTATTATCATTAATTTGTTCAAGAATTTGAAACAATCCATCAAAGCTACTCCTGTCATCAACAGGTAAAGACATTAAATCTAAAGGAGTAAATGGATTAAGTCTATAAATAATTTCGAAATGTGAAAACTTAGTAGTAGCATGAACACTCCAATTATATGTAAACTCAACGAATGACAAACAATACTCTCACAAATGTTCATGAAACACAACTAAAGTCTTCCTCACACCAAAATGACCACTCCAATTATATGCAAACTCAATAAAAGGCGAATGACACTCCCGCAAATGTTCATGCAACACGTCTAAAATCTTATTTATACCAAAATGACAACTCCAATTATATGCAAACTCAATAAAAGGCGAATGATACTCCCGCAAACGTTCATGCAACAAGTCAATGTATGGCAAATGATACTCTCATAAACGTTCATGAAACACACCTAGAGATTTCCTTACACCAAAATTACTACTCCAATTATATGCAAATTCAATAAATGACAAGTAATACTCTCACAAACGTTCATGCAACACGTTAATGAATGACAAATGACACTTCCACAAATGTTCATGCAAAATGTATGGTAAATGATACTCTCACAAACGTTCATGCAACATATCAAAAGTCTTCCTTACGCCAAAGTTACCCAATAAACCACCATGTCTATCACACACAAGTAACTTACACATAAAACTAGTAGGCACACAAAGTCTATTCTCTCTAAACAAATACCAATCTAGTTTATGAAACTTACCAAATGAAGTTTTCTCACGTACTTCATACACACTAGCCAAACCATCATCATTAACATACAATTTCTTATCATATTCAAGTCTCAATAACTTTGCATCTAAAATGATGACAAGGACATACCTTCTTGCCAAAGCATCAACCACAAATTTTTCTTACCTTCTATGTACTTGATTACATGAGGAAATATCTCAATGAATTGCATCCACTTGGCATGCATTCTATTCAACTTACCATATCCCTTCAAGTGCTTTAAGGACTTATATTCTTCAACGAAAGGTCGGGTAGAAATTGTCACACCTGGCACAAAAATAATGTAGTGCTCTATCTCCCTAATAGGTGACAATCGACTAAACACATCACTAGAAAACACGACTTCATATCCTTGCAACAAAGAGACAACAACACTAGATAAAGATACGTAAAGTTCGTTAGTATTAAGACTCACCTTAGCATAAAAACTCAATTTTCTCTTTATTTTTCTCCTATTTTTTTCACTCTCTCTTGTCTTTCCACTCTCTTTTTCTTTTTCACTCTTATTTTTTTCTTTTCACTCTTATTTTTTCTATCACTCTCTTTTTCTTCATCTTTTTTTGAAATCTCGACCTCACAATTGTTTTTCAACTCATTCTTTCTTTTCCTTGAGGTCTTAGCCTCATCCTCTCTTTTTTTTCTCTCTCTCCTTTTCGACTTCACTATTTCATTTTTTCTCAATCTCACATTCACTCTTATTTTTTAGCTCAATCTCAATTTCACTCTTATTTTTTAGCTCAATCTCTTTTTTATTTTTTCTTTTTTGATCACTCTTACTTTCATTCTTTCTTTTTTGATCAGTCTCATTTTCACTTTTTTTTTTTTGATCACTCTCACTCTTTCTTTTTTGATTACTCTCATTTTCACTCTTTCTTTTTTGAACAACTTCACTTTTGAGTTTCAATTGGTCCTCATGGTCCTGTGTTGGATTTAAATGAGCAAGTTTGATTATTTTTCCATCATTTTCAAAATTGTACAAGTTCCTTAACCCATCATGGATCACCTTTCTATCAAACTCCCACAGTTTTTCCAACAAAATATGGCCAGCATGCATAGGTACTGCATTACAAATGACCATATCTTGGTATTTCCCAATTGAAAAGGAAATTAACACTTGCTTATTTACGGCCCTAACCTTCCCATAATTATTCAACCACTGCAACATGTATGGTTTAGGGTGTTTCAAGGTAGGTAAATTCAATTTCTCAACTAAAGTAGTGCTAGCCAAATTAATACAACTCCTCAAATCAATGATCATACTACATACCTTATTGTTGATGTGGCATCTAATATGACAAATGTTATTGCTCTGCTGCTTTGTATCATCCATCTTAATTTATGTATTGAGTGCATGCCTAGTGACAAGAGAATCACCATACTCTTATTTCTCATACCCATTTTCAACACTAGACTCACGTCGCCTCCAATCTCTCATGCCCTGTAGATTTCTAATTACCGCATCTTGATGATCCATCCTATTCCGCACTTCGTCCAATACCAAGTTCAACAGCTCAAACTGTCGTTGCATGGCTTGCAACTCAAATGATGAGTTATCTGCCATCCCCTTTGGTGATGAGTAACTCCAATGAGACATCGTAATATGCTACATAAAAAGAATGTTAGTGAAAAACCTCACACACTCCCTTACATGTTTACACTAAAATAATGACACTTCACTCTTGTTTCACTCTTAATTAATTTTTTCCCGATAATAGTCTCACACATTCTTACCTTTTACCTCAATAGTTTTCCCGCTCAAATTCTTTAAGAACTAATTGAACTAAATCAAGATAATACAACATCGTAATGTGCTGCACAAAAAAAATGTTTGTGGAAAACCTTACACACTCTCTTACGTATTTACACTCAAATAATGACACTCAACTTGTGTTTCACTTTTAATTGGTTTTTTCCCGATAATAGTCTGACACACTCATGTCTTTTACCTCAATAGTTTTCCTGCTCAAGTTCTTTAAGAACTAGTTGAACTAGTTGAACTAAATCAAGACAATATAACCTTGTATTATTCCCATTAGTAATAGAGATCCAAGAAATAAGGAAGGAATAAAATGACATGAGATTCAATGAATTTATACGAGAAAAATAGTAATTATAAAATAAGATATCAACTAAAAAGATGTATTCAGCTTCTTTGATACTAAAGCTCAATCAACAAATATTTTTATTTCTCTTTGTTATAACTATATAACAACCTTTGAATATGCTATATTTTCTTCTTCTTTTTTATTTTTTTATTTTTTATTTATTTTTTATTTTTTTCATTCTCTAATTCAATCACAAACAGCAATATTCAATTGTGAAAATCAAGCAATTGAATTCAAGCACACAATAATTGACAATGAGAAACAATAAAACGACACTTCAAGCAATTGACAAACTTAGATATGCAAGAAATCCTAGAATTCTGAAACCCTAGGTGATGCAAATTTTAACTAAACCCAAAACCTTAAGAATTTCAGCAGCCTACTTTTTGTTTCTGCATTTTTTTTTTTCCTTTTTTTCTCTAATTCAATCACAAACAACAATACTCAATTGTGAAAATCAAGCAATTGAATTCAAACACACAAGAATTAACAACGAAATAGAAGAGAATCCAATGTAATGACACTCCAAGCAATTGACAAACTTAGAGATGCATTAAACCATAGAATTTTGAAACCTAGGTGATGCAAATTTCAGCCAAACCCAAAACTCTAAGAATTTTGGCAGCTTACTTTTTGTTTCTACATTTTTTTTTTTGCAACCCTAGAACAATGTAGCCTTAGAATTAAATTTAAGGATACAAGAAATTAAAAGATAGAATCAGAACTGATTGGAAATCTTACTCTGAATACCAAATGATATAAACCCGCGAGAATGAAATCCCTTGAACTCACAATCAATTTGAAACACCCAAAAAAGTCAAAATCAAGTCAATAGATGGAAAATCTAGACCCGATAAAAACTCATTTCAAGAACCTAGATTATATTAAAATCTAGACCCGTTGAAGAACCTGTCTCTAGAACCCAGATTACAATGAGGAATGCCACAAAGGTTATGATTTACTTTTGATAAGTTCAAAAGCTCAATCAAGAACAAGAGGAGTAAAACTCAACTCACAATGAATAAATTCATCAAATTTCATAAACTTCTTAACATGAGGCTACAAAGAGTATTTAAAACAAAACCTAATCAAACCCTAGCTAAAATAAATCTCCATCTTCCAAAAATGCTCCTGAGTGAATAGTATTGCAGCTACAGTACCGCGGTTACAATAACTCGCTACAGTATCTTTTTAAACTCTAATTCTTAAAAGTAACTTTCCAAATAAGTCATTGGCCAAAATACAAGACTTTTCCAAAAACTTTAGTTCATAAGAAATAAGACATATATGGACCAAACATCCTCAAACTCAATTATTCTAGATTAATTCCTATAACTAATAAATTAAATCCCTTTAAATTTAATAAACAAATCCAAGGCCTTCAATCACATAATTATAATAATAAACCCTAATTTATATTATACTTTTTTATAGCTTATATTACGTGGATGATCAATAAATCTCATTCTTTCAAGCTCATCTTGAATATTCGACGCTTACTAGACTCATCTCAAATAGATTGTACCAATTATTACATTATTTTTTTGATCTTCTTAACTCTTTATCTTGTAATTAACTTATCTGAAATATGCAAAAAATCTTTTAAGTCTAGACCTACTTTAATTCTCATCACCGTCCATCCATTTGTGTCGTTTCAAATTCTCTTATCTCTGATTCATTTTGAGGCTTGTTGATGGGATTTGTAGAATAATTTTATTGTAATGATTCTGTTGTGATATTTCTTGTGAGATTTGTTGATAGGATTATTTTAATTTTTCTAATAACTTTGTTGTAAAATTATTTGATGGGTTAATCTAATGTGTAAACTGACAAAAATACCGATAAACCAATGGTAGCCGACTGAAACTATCCCAGCTGGTTGTATCCCATTCATATCATTCCCTAAAAAACATTTCGGACCGAAATCCTACCAATTTTCAACCCTATAAAAAATTCATCAATAAATTATTAAAAACGTCACATCAGATCAATGTTAGACTAAAATTATATTTAAATATTAAATTGAATTGAATTAAATTAAAATGATAAAATATTATTTTTTAATATTATTATTTTAAAATTAAAAAAAATTAAATTATTTATTATATTTTATATTAAAAATAAAAAAATTATAATAATAAATTAAAATAAGTTGAAAAAAATTTAACTTAAATAGAAAAAAAATCTATTTTTTTTAAAATAATCTATTTTCATTTTATATCAGTTAAAATTTCGGCCAATTTATCGAATTTCAAATTTTATTTTATTTTTTCATTTTTTTTGCACAATAAACTGATTTTTAAATCTCAGATTG
>NW_023354006.1:0-340 GCF_001411555.2 Juglans regia
ATTAATTGCCCAATATTGAATGGTGTTTCTCTTTGGTCTGAGCTGCCGGCATTATTTCAAAAACTGATTCTACCAGCCCCATCAAGTCCAAAACACAAGGCAAAAGAATTTGAAGCTAGCCCATTTCTTGCTAAGGTGCTGGGAACAGATATATCCTTAATGCCAAGCCCTAATAGACCGTTTGGAGCTACACCCTCCAATAAAATACCAGTTTGATTTTGACCACAACTGCAAACAAGTAAAACGTAAGATAACAAGGCCCTGAAAAGATATGATCATCAGGTAAAAGACAAGCGGCAACTTCAAGAATAAGCAAATAATGCTAGCCAATTAATGGAGA
>NW_023354007.1:0-308 GCF_001411555.2 Juglans regia
AAAATTTCCTTATAAAGTAATGCTACATACAGTCGTAGAATATATAAATATTGTGCAATCGTTTTGAAAAATAATATGATTCACTATTAAAATATTATTATTTTTATATGGATCCCGTATTTATTCACTTTTTTTAAAGTGATTGCACAACGCTTGCACACTCACGACTGTAACTATCATTTCTCATATAATTATAATATCTAGCTAGCTCACAATTTTTATTTTAATTTATTGACGTGTATATATATATATATATATATATATATATATCGAACCATTCACATACTAAAGATCAAGCCTTTCGTTAT
>NW_023354008.1:0-1318 GCF_001411555.2 Juglans regia
AAATAATAATTTATTTATTATTGTTTTATTATTTAATTATTTTGTTTTATTTTTATTATTTAAATTTAGATTAAAAATTTTAGAACATGACATTTCTGTATAATTTAAAAAAAATAAATTTAATCGATCAGTATAATATTAAAATTATATTTAATTTTATTTAAAAATAAAAAAATAATAATAAAAAAAGTGTAAAGTTATCATGGCCTAATATTTTTTTATTGTTATGAGTAGGGCTATGAGATTCTGTTCACGGGTTGATGCAGACTGCTAAAGAATTTGTCAGGCTGTCAGCTTCTAATTCCAACTTTTTTTCGCGGGATTCCAACTTTTTTTTTCTTTTCTGCTTGATTTTGTACGTTTACTTTTCTTCATGGGATCACGCTACAGTTACCGCTCCCAATAACTGTTAGTTATAGGATTTTATTTTATTTATTTATTTTTAATATTTTTTTAAAAAATAAAAAATTATAATATTATTAAAAAATATTTTTTTATTATTAAATTAAAAACTCAAAATGATAGAATGAAGCGGTAGAATTACTAAGAGCATTCTCATTGGCTTGTCCAAATGAAAAAATTATCTAAAATTTAGAAAACTTGTATAAAAAAACTTTACATTGGATTGACCATCTTCAAAATAATTTACATTTTTGCTACAGTTATTGGCCAAATATAGAGAACCATAATTGGTTCTCCAAATATTAAAATACTAATTTCTTACTCCAAGCAAACAAATTAAATTAATTAGAATATAATTAACATTTAAAATTTAGAATATAATTATTATTAACATTTGATAATACTTTTTTAATATTAATTTGATTAGAATATAATTATTATTAACATTTAATAATACTTTTTTAATATTAATTTAATTAAAATATAATTATTACTAACATTTAATAAAAAAAATTTGATATTAATTTAATTAAAATATAATTATTATTAACATTTAATAATACTTTTTTTAATATTAATTTAACTAGAATATAATTATTATTAACATTTAATAAAACTTTTTTAATATTAATTTAATTAGAATATAATTATTATTAACATTTAATAATACTTTTTTTAATATTAATTTAACTATAATATAATTATTATTAACATTTAATTGATAGAACTATAAAATGTGATAAAAATAAATTTAATTAATTAATTATTAAAATAATAATATTTTAATATTATATAGAATGTAAATGGCTAATTCAATGTGGGGATTGAATTTAAATGGAATAGGCAAATGTAAAAAAGTGTGATATTAGCTAAATTTTAAAAATGCATTTACTCAAGCCAATGAGAATGCTCTAAA
>NW_023354009.1:0-347 GCF_001411555.2 Juglans regia
ATTTGCATTGTCCTAGAAGAGCATCCGATTAATCTTGAGAGTGCACGTATCCTTATAAAGAGTTTTTTTCAAGCGTATTTTGGATAATTTAAGAAAATTATTTTTCAATTCGATGATTCTTAAAATTTTTTTGCATTCAATTGAATTTAAACTTTAAACATGAGAGAAAATACTCATAACTCAAAACTCTTATTCGTATGGATTGATAAACCATCTCAATTCATTTTATCTTATCATTATAATTTTATTAAAGTTTTACATAAAATATAATAAATAATTTAACTTTTTCAAATCTTAAAATAATAATAATATTAAAAAATAATATTTTAATAATAATAAATATTGTA
>NW_023354010.1:0-5397 GCF_001411555.2 Juglans regia
ATCCTGTCCATTTTGATTGTTTCCCTATTTTAACTCTTACTTTGGATGATCCTAACATTCTTAAAGTTTTGACTTTAAATATTTTGAATTTTTGGCTTCTGGATATGATATGAAAGAAGGTAAGACCAGATTACTGGAGTGATAGTGCAGATAAATAAAATTGAAAATAAGACCAGATAACTGAAATTAATAGAGCAGGACCAGATAACTGGAATAAAATGGAAATCATGATAAAAAGAATATGAATGTAAGTAGAAATAGTCGTTTATTCAAATCACTTACAAAATGTATCAGGAAGGTTTATATATATATATAAGAATTAATAATATTTGATCTGTCTTGTAGAGAGAGATAATATTATATTAACGTTTTTTCGATTAAGATAATCATGATCACTACAACCTCTATTTTTTGCCATTCAACCGAACAAATTGAGGACAAAAACACCAAAATGAAGAGAAATTATATTTATTTGTATTGAGTAATTTCAAATAAAAGGTAAATTTCAATAAAGATATTTATTTGTATCGAGTTATTTCTTACGAAAATAACTATTTTTTTTATTAAAATAAGTTCATTAATTCTCGATATAAATAATCATTTTTGTCATAAATAATTCCTTAATACTAATTTAGAACTTTTGGGGCAAATAATTACTCGGCAACACTAGAAATAACGTTTTCCAACAAAAAAGATGCGTTGCAAAGTTTTTTTTTTTATACAGGGGTGGGGGCCAGGTTTCGAACCTAGGTTTTCCATTTTAAAACCAAACCATATGCCATCAATCTATCAAACTCTTGACATGATGCGTCGCAAAGTTGAATAATGGTGATGTGAACAACCAGTAGTGCATGTTAATTATTAGACCAATTGACTAAAGTAATTATATCGAAATTAATACGATTCACAATAAAATCAAAATAGCTAGTAGTACTTCTTATGTTATGTTTCCATTATAATACTTATATTCTATTTAAAAAAAAAAAGACTGATATTTAAAAAAATCAAATTGAAATTATAAAACACAAGCATAGAAATTTAAAAAAAAAAATGAACAAAAAAACTATAAAAAAACATAAAAAGACAATAATTAAGAATGCAAAACTTTTTGAAAAATTTATCAAAACTTTTACACAAAAAAATCAAATACAATCTAAAGATCAAATTAAATTATCAAATACAATCTAGAGTAAATATGCAAGCTCCCCAACCCTACTTGCTAGTTGGTAGGATTGGGGGAGGAGATAAGTCGGAATCCTCTAGAAGGGGTAAAATGTCCCTAGCCCAAGCTCACCATGCTCAGCCTAAAGAAGGGGGAGAAGGAAATAAGGAGACAAAAGCTGAGAAAAGGAAAATGTGACGAAGGAAAAGAAAAGAAGTGACCGAGGAAATGGAGGAAAAGAGAGGGAAAGGGAATCAGGCATGCGAGAAAGGCCAACGAAATAATATAAAGCCGAACTCTTCACCAATCACTAATAAAGACCAATAAAATGGATCTGAGATCAAAGATGTGGGGACTTCTGGGCGATTGGAGGAAAAAAATTATTCAATCTCTAGACGGAAGCTCCAGTTTTATTTTTTCCAAGCATTAGGGATCATCAACCCATTTTTACAGTGAGCTACGAGACAGTACCATGAGAGGCTATAAAATACACCATTTAGAGTGGATTTGTGGATGTAGGCGCTGTGCCAAACCACCTAAATCTATATATCTCATTCTCCGTTTATATTTGCTATATTTATTTTCTATTTACTGAAATGGGCGTATATACAGACATCCTCATTTCGAATCACTACCGTGGGCTCTAGATAACACCGACCAAGGCCCAAATCGTCATCGTGGACCAGGAATGACTTATTCTCTCATTCCAACTTGTTCCTGCAAAACAAGCTTTAACATCCCCTCTCCCTACTTATCTTAGTCTTGTGCCCTCTCCCAGACCACTATTGCTCATTGTTTAGGGGTGGGGAGGCCCTGATCCCTTTACCGCCTCTAATGAAAGTTCACCCTCCAAAAATAAATTAATTAAGAAAACAAACCAAATTTCAAGATAAGATCCTCTTCATTTCACTTAGGGGTGATACCCGCCCCTACAGGCCGGGGCCACCCCTCCCTCGCCCCTGCCCCCTCACATGCGGGGGTGGGGAATTTTTCCCCATACCCCGCCCCCGCATGGGCGGGGGCGGGGTACCCCATCCCGCTGTCGAGGTGCGAGGGTGGACCCCCATCCGTCTGCACCCCGCATCCCCTTAATGGGCCTTCGGCTCGGTACACTTTTCTAGACTCTAAATAGCCCAGAATTGATTTTTGGGCCCAAAATCCATTTTTTGGCCACTTTGAGCCCATAATTTAACTTAAGAAATATATAGATTTAAAAACTGAAAAAGTATATATATATATATATAATCATGGATTGAACTATTAAGTAGATATTAAGTTTCAACCATTAACTAATTAAGTAATAATCACACTAAGTTTAAAATAAGTAGTTTACAATTATACAAATTAAGAGAACTAATAAACTATTACACTATTACAAACTCCACTATAAAAAATAAATATTACAAATTGTACAATTAACTATTTTAGCAAGATTACAATTAATTGTAAATTAACAAAATCATATTTTTTCAATTTGATCAATTTGATTTTGGAGTTGAGCCGTAGCGGTGAGTTCACTAAATGGTGAGTTGTGTCGATTGCTGTGAGACTGAAAATCAAGATCATAAAAGTTAATAAGTTATAAAACTTGAAATATTGATAAGTTAAAAATAAAACAAATTAGAATTAAAAAGTTATAAAGATGAAACAAAATTTTAAATACAAAAAACAATTAAGGGAGAAATTGTGCAAACCATGGCAATGGTGGGTCCAATACAAAGTCATACTGCATTAGAGGTAGCCGTAGACGCCGTCTCATGTATCACTATAAGTATTAAATTTGAAATCAAATTAATGAATACCAATTAAATGAAAATAAATAAATTAAAATAAGAAATTAGAAAATGAAATTAAAATAAATACCAGATCCAGGCTGATTTTCACCATCCTCCTCGACGTCGGCCTCCTCATACTCAAGAACATCCGGAACATGAATTGGAGTTCCCTTGATCCAATACTGCGTGCAAATCAAAGCCTCCATAGTAGCAGGAGCTAATGAACTCCGAAATGAATCTAATACATGCCCTCCGATGCTAAAGGCCGACTCTGAGGCTACAGTGCTAACAGGGATGGCCAATAGTGTGCAGGCTATCTCTCCAAGGATGGGATACTTCACGGTATTCACCTTCTGTTTATCTCTGACTGAGCCTCTACAGAATTCCGAAGAAAGGGAGTCTGCTCATACCTCTCAGTCCACCCCAATCTGCGTCTTTTCCCAACCTCGACTTCAGGAAACTGTGAGCCTGAGACTGAGGGGGTAGGTGTAGATGCCGCAATATTACCATCCCGCAGGGTGGAAAGCTCATCAAATAATCTATTAAGAGTTTCCCGAACCCTTACTACAATAAGCTTAGCCCATACTTGCCCGTACGCAAGGCTCAATCCAAATATCATGCCATCCAACTTATACCTCGAGTCAAAGACGACAACTACATATAACAAAATATTAGCCCTAGTTAAATTTTTCCAATACTCGTCGTACTCTGTCCTCATAATCAATGACATCTCCTGCAGCCGAATGTAATTACCCGTGACCATGTTATCTAATTCTTCTTTTACCCTACATATTTGCCGACATACAATATTGGATATAGGGTACAAAGTTCCAGATAGCCTCGTAGTGATATCGTAAAAAAATCTCAAAAACTCTACAAAAATAGCTACAATTTCCTAATCATCATCTACGGGTTTCTCCAATCTCCCGTGATTATCAAAATATTTAACATATTGGATGTCTTCATCACCCAATAATGTAAATGCCAACTTATATTCTTGGGCCACCTCCAACATCAGAATTGTTGAGTTCCATCATGTAGGCATATCAGTGCAAAGGCCATTCTTAGATGTTAGGCCCGCAGATCTCGCAGCAACCTTGAATTTCTCTAACCTTGAAGGAGAAGATCTCACCCATCTCACAGCAGTCCTAACCCGAGCAATCGAGTCATGAAAATCCCTCAAACCATCAGTGACAATCAGATTTAGAATATGTGCCGCACATCTCACATGCAGACACTCACCACCCATGAGTGTCTTATTTGCCTCTCTAAGATAGGTCTTCAGATGTCTCATTGCAATATCGTTAGACGAGGCATTATCGACTGTGACTGTAACAACTCGAGTCAACCCCCACTCCTTTATTACGGCCTTCAAGGCCTTCCCAATTGTTTCACCCTTATGATCGGTGATTTTAGAAAATTTTATAATTTTCTTTTACAATGTCCAATGACAATTAATAAAATGAACAGTCAAAGACATATAATTAAAATTTTGAATCGATGTCCAAGTGTCAGTGGTGAGACAAACAAATTGATCCGCCAATTGACCCCTCAACTTCTCCTTTTCAATGTAAAAATATTTTTTTACATCCTTTGCCACCGTGTGGCGAGAAGAAATATTAAACCTTGGTTTGAAGTAGCGAGAATAAGCTTGGAACCCTTTCCCATCAACAAATTGAAAAAGTAGCTCGTCCATGATGACCATACGAGCTAAGTGTCTTCTACACTCATCGGGATTATACTTAGTATACGCCCTCAAAGTTGCACCCCCACTAGTCCCATCCTCCATTTTTTGAAGTCCAATTTCTAGCCTAGATTGACTTTTCTCTTGTAATGATCTTAATATTGGATTTTTTTGCATTGCTCTTCTAAGTGCATATTTAATTGTGAGGTGCCATGTTTTCTATAGTGACATCCATAAATTTTCCCACAATGGTTACACTTGGCTTGGGGGTTACTTGGGTCACCACCCTCTAGTTTGGTGAAATGACTCCAAACTATTAAAGTAGGTTTCTTGCTGGACTTGGGAGCGGGGCAAGGTGTCGTAGGGCTAGGGGTAGGGGTACGAGTAGGAGGGGTAGGTATAGATGTAGAGGTAGGGGTGCCCTCAGCCTGAAAAGGAGAGTTGGCACTAGAATATGATGGCATATCTATGAACTCAAGCAAACAAGAAATCTGAAATTATAGAAAACATAGCAACATGCCAACTATATATTAAGAATATAGATTATAGTTTCTTAGACTTGAAAGACTATAAGCATAGCAACTAATCCAAATAACATAAAAAAAAAATAGAGTAAAAAAAAGTATCACTTCACATTCATATACTCTACAATTATAAGGCACCACGCATTAATATCCTTCTAGTTTTTTAAAGATCATAAAGGATAAAATCTAAAATTATAAGGCACCACCCCCCCCCTCCCCTCCCATTTTCTCTGCCTCCAAATACATTATTAA
>NW_023354012.1:0-963 GCF_001411555.2 Juglans regia
GGCTTATCAAGTTTGTTGAAGTATACACTTACCAACTAAAGTCTAAGATGGTCTATCCCTTTCAAGTTTGAGTTAAAATGAGATGATTGTAGTGAAATACTTAATACCCTAGTGCTTTTTTCTTTTTCTTTTTTTTTTTGTTCAATTTGGTAGGGAACATGAAATTCTGTTTTTAAACCCTAAATTAATTTTTTAAACCCCTAGTGCATAGCAATTTTAAAGATTAAACCCCTAAATTAATTTAGGGTTTCGGATTGGAGTCCTAAATTAATTTAGGGTTCCAATCCGAATTAATTAGACACAAATAATATGGCACTCTTTAAAGTATAAATCAAATAAAAAATAATAATTACAAAAAATAAATAAAATTCACATGCACGGGACTCATTCAAAGTTCAAGCCACATGCACAATCTAAGCTCCACAGCACACAATTCACAAAATCTCATCCTCCATCTCCGATAAACCCCATTCTTCCTCTAATCTCCATTAAAAATATAAATCACAACAAAAATAAAATTTTAAATTTAGGGTTTCTTACCTTCGGATCTTCGGTGACGGAGATGAAGAAAAAGGGACAGGGTGTGAGTCGTGCGACGACGAAGATGACGGGGACGGCGATGCAGAGAGAGGGATTGGGTGCGGCCCCGAGAACTTAGAGAGAGGGAGAGACTGAGAGTCTGAGCGAGGAAGGCAAAGAAGTGAGCGAGGGAGGGAATCGGGAGGGGGGGCCGGGGGGGTAGGTTTTTTATATAAACCCAGGCATGCTTGGGTTAAAAAAAAAAAACTAGGCATTCATGCCTTGTTTTTTTTTATATAAATATATAAAATAAATATATATCCGGGGCAGGGGTCCTGCCCCCGCCCCCGAAGAGAGGCCTAGATGCGGGCGGGCGGGTGGCCCCGCCCCCTACATCGGCCGGACAGGGTGATCCACCCCGCTGCCCACCCCTAATTTCACTTG
>NW_023354013.1:0-226 GCF_001411555.2 Juglans regia
CTCCACAATATAAATTTCTGCCACAAAATCAATGAAATGTCACTTGTTAGCCTCTTCAACAAAATGGTTGCTATACAAACTCTATCTTTAAGTGTAAAAGCTTTCACACATCATGATTTTAAGAATGGGGGACGGGCTTGTTTGGATTCGCAAGTCATCTCAGCTCATCTCAACTCATCTCAAATATTCATTACTATTCAGCAACTCTAACTCACAAATCTCACTA
>NW_023354014.1:0-262 GCF_001411555.2 Juglans regia
CAATCACCCCATCCCAAATAGAAACTGATTTGTAAGGAGCACCCAAAGGTAGTCCAAGGTATCTCATAGGTAACGAAGCTACCTTACAACCCAAAATATTGGTCAGATCCAGAATATTTCTGATTGTACCTACTTAAACAATTTCAGACTTGGAAAGAATTCTTAACCAATAAAACCCATCACTATTACAAAAAGAAAATGAGATAAGAGGTCTATTTGCCTCAAACCGAGTAAAAATAAAAATCTGGCCGTCGAGAATTTG
>NW_023354015.1:0-622 GCF_001411555.2 Juglans regia
CAGCTGTGCCAAGTAATTCATCTTTTCACTAATCCATTAATTTTTTTAATAAATCAGCCTTAGATATGTGCACAATTAAGCAATAAACATGTGAAAATAAAGGTAGAGAAATTTTCACCACAAACAATCTTACAAAAATAAATTTAATACAGAAAGTTATGTAGTAGGTTAATTATAAAATATTTTATTTTTATAAAATAATATACATTTCCTTCCAACATATATTGCAAAATTTGAACACCCATCGAAAAAGGGACAAATTTGAACCACAATTAACTTCACATGTTACACTTTTCAAAAGGGTGATGATGACTTTTTAAAAATTTATTTGAATATTAGATTTTAGGTATAAAAAGATAAACATTAATTGTGTGAGTTTCAAATAATATTATATTATGATATACAGTAATTTATCAAATATGTAATAAATAATATTTAATATATAAATTATAATATATTAATAGATAAAATGGATAAATTTATATATCTATTGTATATCATTCTTTCTAAACTTAAAATCTAGCAAATAAGATCTTGAAGAGAAAAGTGATTAAATAAATAAGTTTAGCATTTTTTTCTCTTAAAAAAAAAAAAAAAATCAACACCTTAACCGGTACTTTCC
>NW_023354016.1:0-328 GCF_001411555.2 Juglans regia
ATCTGCTGAAAAGGAGACTGCGCAGCCTCTTCCAACGTCTCAAACTTCTTGAAGTGGTCATGACATCGTCCTTTGTGACGTCGGAATAGTGTAGCCATCAACTCATTCACGGTTCTCAAATCCTCGCTACGGCTAAATACCGCAACACCTTAACCGGCACGTTTTTCTTACCTTTCCATCTTGACTCTCCACATACAGGACATGCTTGTATCTCCTCGTTCTCCTTCCAAAACAATACACAATCATTCTTGCATGCATGTATGGACTTGTACTCAAATCCTAATCCCTTTCTCAACTGTTTCGCTTCATAAAAGTTCTTAGGCAATGC
>NW_023354017.1:0-506 GCF_001411555.2 Juglans regia
TGCAAGCATCGGCAAATCGAGTCTCGACGACACGAGCACCCAGCTTCACGCATGAACACACAGCCTCCATTGCGTAGGCAGCACCTACGCACGAGCACTGGTCGTACAACCACTGGCCGTAACATCGTCCGCCTCTCTCGAACAGCTCTTGCTCCTGATTGCATCCGATCCAAAACTCAACACCACACTTGGGTCAAAAACAAACAAACTAAACGACAAAAATAGAAAAACAAAAACTGGACAACAAAACGAGTGAACAGTGCACATAACGTCGGCAGTGGCGCGTGCATCTCACTGGTCACTCTGGGAGGAAAGTCGACAGTCAATCTTGGAAGTCCCGGAGTCGAGGAGTCTGGAGAAGCCGAGCGTGGCGTCGGAAAAAAGCTCCCCGGTGGCGCGTGATGGACACGCGCAGACGTGATCCGGAAACTTACTCCCGAGCGTGCGGGCTACGCTCCACTCCGATGGACGCTGGATTCGGTGGTCTTGAAGATCGGCGACTGGGC
>NW_023354018.1:0-280 GCF_001411555.2 Juglans regia
TTTCAAGATACCTCCGGTTTTACCGGTTTCCGGTCCGGTTATTGGCAGCATTAGATTTTTTTTTAATATATATATAATTTGATTAAGAGAAAAGATATTTGTAATTTTAAATTGTGTAACTGCTACATAATCGTTTTAAAAAAAATGAATAAAATATAAAATTTACATAAAAAATTAATTTTTTGATAATAAACTCTATTCTTTTACAAAATGATTACGTGACATTTACGTACTTCACGATTATATATAAAATTATTGTTTGACTAAAGAGTACGCTACT
>NW_023354019.1:0-269 GCF_001411555.2 Juglans regia
ACGTCGTAATTCACAGCGGTCTGGCAATTCTGATCTACAATTGGCAATTGCTCTGCAACAAGAGGAGTCTGAACAACAGCCTCAACGTCGTAATTCACAGCGGTCTGGCAATTCTGATCTACAATTGGCAATTGCTCTGCAACAAGAGGAGTCTGAACAACAGCCTCAACGTCGTAATTCACAGCGGTCTGGCAATTCTGATCTACAATTGGCAATTGCTCTGCAACAAGAGGAGTCTGAACAACAGCCTCAACGTCGTAATTCACAGC
>NW_023354020.1:0-336 GCF_001411555.2 Juglans regia
AAGAAGTTAAAGTTTCAAGTTTATAAATTCGGAAGACTTCCGACGAATGGATACTCACGACTGCAAGTATCATTTCTTTTTTTAAATTAGGAGTCAAGAAAAGGTTGCTAACTAAAATAGACCTTGTGAGCAAATGAGATGGCTATCTGGTATAAGAGAAATGTCATATCTCTACTCATCCTTGACGAAAATGGCAATAAAGAGAGTTTTAACTAAAATAGACCTTGTGGCAAATGAGTTGGCTGTCTGGTATATTGTTAGAATATTATTTTTTAATATTATTATTATTTTGGGATTTGAAAATGGCAATAAAGACACAGTTTTAGATTAATTGTC
>NW_023354021.1:0-216 GCF_001411555.2 Juglans regia
ATTGTACTAATTTTAAGGTTTTTATAGTCTTAAAAAAACAATAATAATAAGAGTATTGTTATTCTAAGGTCTCTACACCACATGTCGCTTATGTGGCATAATTTGATTTGGAAAAAAAATTAAAAATTAAATCTACCATTTAAATTATGTAGATAATGTGTTCTATACACCAACTTGATAATAGAATAATTTAATAAATAATAAGCAAAAAAATCC
>NW_023354022.1:0-205 GCF_001411555.2 Juglans regia
CTTAGGCTTCGTTTGGTTGTCAAACTCCTCTCAACTCCTCTCAACTCATCTCAACTCATCTCACTACTATTCATTCCAACACAAAATATAATAAATCTAACTTTTTCAAAACTAAAATAATTAATATTAAAAAATAATATTTTAATAATATTTTATCATCTCAACTCAACTCAATTCAACTCACTTCAACATCCAAATACAACTT
>NW_023354023.1:0-1953 GCF_001411555.2 Juglans regia
AACAAAAGTCGTATAAATAAAAAAATATCACGGTATGGGAAGAGTGTGGGCTGGAGAGTGTTGGCTGATATATAGCCGGGCTCATATTGTATACGAGATAAGGGTTAAATGGTATCCTAAATGACAGAAATTAATATATTGCATCCATTAATTAGTAATTACAATGGATGATTATGGGTACCTAATAAGATCATTATCATTTTACTTAATTTTTTACCATCTTAGTAGTCAGACTTGGAGGGAGGGATATATTACTTGTCACTTTTCAATAATTTTAAAAATATAAAATATCAATCTTAATAACTCGAAATAAAAAAAATAAAAAAAAAATAGTGGAAAGTGTATCTAAACCACGTTGAAAGCAAGTGGCAGTGCCATAAAGGCTCGTCACTGAGCTGTATTCATTTTCTTGATCGCGTCTCTCTCACCTTTGGAACTGACAGAAATGTCTCGTTTTCTTTTGGCTGCAGACTTCCTATGTTCTCTGCAAATTTTAGTAATATTATGATCATTTTTATCAAGAAAAAATCTAATTTTCACCTTATTTTGAGTATTATTATATCCGATAATTAAACTGAATTAATATGTGATTAAAAATAACAAAATAATTCTACTTAAAGCACTAACATTGGACTAGTCAAATGTCAGTAAAACTCAAAGAAAAACTTTATTTATAAGCCTCGTACATCACATACCACATTTTTTGTTTTTTTGCTTTTAATTTTTTTCTCTTATCAAATGTATGATATATGAATGATGTATAGAAGAATTCATTGTTTTAAGAAGAATAAAATTAAAAAAATTAAAAAATTAAAAAATAAAAGAAATTGTGGTGTGGTATGTGGGGGTTTATGAATAGCAATGCTCAAATCTAAAATATAGCTAAGTTTTATATAAATGACTTGCATTGGACTGGCTAAAAACCTTTAGTTTAGGGTTTGAGCTACAGGAATTGAATTTTCAAAGTTGGAGTCACTATTCACCCATCAAACCCGTATTTTATTTTCAAATAATCAAGAAGGCTTTATTAAATTCTTTTAAAACTTTCATTAGTAAACAAGGCTACATTATGTCCAGATTTTCCAGAAAATATTTTTTGTAAACAAGGCTATATTATGTTGGATAATTAGGTTGATATAAAAAATAGTTGAGAAACAATATTTTTAAATAAAATTAAATTATTAATTAATACATAGAGTGTATTTACAAAATATACAAAAAATTATTATTAGAATATATAATATTATATTATTATTTTAATTTTAAAATTGATAGTCCAATGTAGATTAATATCTTCAATGGCTTCGGCTTTGGCTTTGGCCTAAACCTTAACTTTAGACTTGACAATAGCTAGATTATTACCAATGCTCTTAGCCCCATTTAGATGTTGAACTGAGTTAAATTGAGTTGAGATGAATTGAGTTCTTTATGAATAGTAATGAGTTGCGATAATGAAATAAATTTTGTGAGACCTACCTAATATGAGTTTAAATATTAAAATGAATTTAGATGTATTTATAGAAAATTAAAAAATATTATAGATCCTGTGAATAAAAAAATGTTAAGTTAAAAAAGATTGTAAATTTTAATATAAAGAAATTTTAAATTAAAATAAATTTAATAATTTAAAAATTATGTATTTAGATATTAAATTTAGACTTATCCAAGTGCGCCTTTAGACTTAAAAAATAGGCAGATTTTGGAGTCATTCTGTTCACCGTACATGGTGTAATCAGATTGTCGCATCCACACGGATAAAGCTGCAAACGAGATCTTCACAGAGGGAGACAGAGAAAGAGCGTGATGGGTTCCATAAATTCTTCTAAAAAAATAAAAGTTCATTATTAAAAAATATATATATATTTTTTTTACGTGCGTCCCAAATTTACTGACTTTTTTTTAAATTTACTGACTTTTTTTTTTTAAAAAGGAAGTGTACTTATGAATGCAAAT
>NW_023354024.1:0-715 GCF_001411555.2 Juglans regia
TTTTTTTTTTTTTTTTTTTTTTTTTTTTCTAAGGAATAACGACGAATTTTGAATCAGCTTTTTTTTTTTTTCTAAGGAATAACGACGAATTTTGAATCAGCACCACACATGGCCTTCATAAGACTAACACGTGCAAAACTTTTTTTTCTCCATTTTTAAAAATTGAAGTAAAAATAAAACTATAATATATTTTTTAAATATATTAAAAGAAGAATTCTACATGAGCCACTATTATGAAGTGCCACGTGTTTTTTGTTAATTAAGATGGAAGGAATTTCTAACGAAGGAAGTTGATTCGAAATTTATCATAGCATAAGGTGTTAATTTGATGATCGTGCCAGAGCAAGAGAAGAGACCCTTCTCGCGAGCAAGTTGCTATGGAAGATGAGACAATAAGTCAAGCAAGTGCAGCTAGTTAGTCAAGCAAGTGCGACTAGTCCGAAGAAAGGCGAGTTGCATTTTGTAGAAAACCCTAGTGTCATAAGCTGGCACCAGGTGATAAAAGATTTTTCACCTTGTGACTGGTGAGCAAGAATTGTGTTGACCATGTTGGAGTGAGAACAAAGAGCTGAAGAGGCTGGATGTTTTGGAAAAGGATTGTCCGCATGAAAGGGCAAGGATGAGTACTGGTCAAGGATAAGACCAATATGGACGTAAGGACTCTCTGTTATAATGAGGAGATGCGTGGAGGTGGCAAATGTCGTGCGCAGAGGCC
>NW_023354025.1:0-292 GCF_001411555.2 Juglans regia
CACTACAAGAAATATGTCCTTTACCGGTGATTCATAATCACTGCAAAAAAATTCGCTGCCAATGGACATTATTGATAGCGATTTTCAACTCGCCGCATGTTTTAATACGAAACAGTCCAAGACTTCAGTTAATTTGTTAATTACGGCAATTGTGAATGTTTTAGCAACGAATATGTGCGTCGCAAAATATTTTAACTTGTTGCGACAAAAAAAATTACGCCGGGATTGATTCTGGGGCGGCAAAAGACGAAAATACATAAATTTCCCCCCAAACATTTTCGCCCCACGGCCT
>NW_023354026.1:0-774 GCF_001411555.2 Juglans regia
CGCTGCAAACATTTCAATGCCGGCGATTTATTTCTCGCCGCTAGTCAATTTACAAACGGTCTGGATCTCTTACGGCGTCTTTATGATCGCTGGAACTGAGTCCACTTAAGGAACAAATCAATTGCCGGCAGAAAAAAATCGCTATTAAAATTAAATGGCGGCGATCATTGTATCGCCGCAAAATAAGTATATAGCGAAATTCTAATTTCCCGGCGATATTAGAATCACTGTAATTTAAGATTTCGCAGCGATTTGCGTAGCGCGGCGAAAGGGTTTCCAAATGAACAACTCAATCCTAGCGATGTTAATATCGCTGCAGAAAGATCAATACCAGCGAGATATAAATCGCCGCAAAATGATCTCGAAGGGAAAGCGTAATTCACAGGGAACTTTTATCGTTGGAACTGGCATTTTAAAACAGTTAATTTTTTAGCGGCGAGTTATTAATATCGCAGCTAAAGAAAATTATCGGCGATATTTCAATTTTTGGCGACGGAGAGAGATCGCTGGAATGATTTTTTCCCAACGATTAATGGCAGCGTCGTCTCTTCAAATTGCGGCGATTATATGAGCTATAGGCATTGATCAAATTTGCCGGGAAATAAAATGCAATGACAGCGAATTTTGGCTTCCGTTGGAGTAGATCTAATTTGGGGCTTTAATACCGGTGAAATTCCAGCGAGATTAAAATCACTGGTATAGGTGTAAGGCGGCGTAAACAATACTTTTACCAGCGAAAATGTATCGCTGGTAAAAGTATTGTCCCTTATAGTG
>NW_023354027.1:0-1465 GCF_001411555.2 Juglans regia
AATTATTTCACGAAAAAAATTATAAGTTGAAAAGTATTCTTAGTGTGCAAAATTTAAAGAATAAAGATAGAGCCACCGCTGGTAGCTCCCCGCTAGCTCTATCATGTATTTTTTTATGTGTTTTTTTAATTTTATTTTTATATAAACTTTTTTAACAATTTTAAATATTTTTAAAAAAAATTATAATATTATTAAAAAATACTTCCTTAATCATGAAGTAAACAAAAATATTTTTTTTATTTTACTTCGTGATTAAGGAAGTATTTTTTAATAATTTTTTTTTACTTCATGATTAAGGAAGTGTTTTTTAATAATATTATAAATTTATTTTATTTTTTTAAAATATTTAAAAGTATTAAAAAAATTTCTATAAAAAATAATTGTAAAAAAAAAAAAATACATAAAAAAACACATGCTAGAGCCAACGGTGGCTCTAACAGTACTCAAATTTAAACTATATGTATCTGACTGCACATGTCAGATAGCGATTAAAAACCACACATAGAAATCATTGCTTTTGTTAACAGAAAATCATAAGCACGAAGGGGGAATATATGGATGAAGGGACTTTGGTGAGTAAATCTGTTTTCCTTGATAAAACTTATCAATATATTTTATACTTTAGTTGTAATTTACTTCTCTGAATCCACTGTTATTTGCATATTTTCATGATGTGGCTGGACTTTGTGACCTAGCTACTTACATCGCCATGGTTATGATCTGTCCTTTGTTGGTTTTTAATCATGGTTTGTAAAGATATTGGAAAAGTAATGAGTTTATTTGTATTTCACGGTATTTCTCTGTCAAAAGTGAGGATTTATTAATAAAACTGGGGAAGGGTCACTATTGGACATGTGACGACATCATGTGACTCTAACTCTTTAAAAAAAAAAAATCATTATTTGATAAAAATATACATAGAAATTAAAGAAATTAATTTGAGAAGGAATCTTAAATGCTAAACGATGTGCATGCTTTCAATCTACTATTGTCCAGCTTTAATGGGATGGTGAGAATAATTCCAGTTTATGAATTCTATTTATATTTATGGATATATATATATATATGTACGTGTATATATATATATATATATATTTTGATCACTTGCATACTTTCTATTTAGGATCCCTCATATATACTTTCTCTTGTAGCATGGTTTGCTATAAAATGTATCAAGTTGGTCAGTACCAAGTACCAACACCCTCCTTATATTACAGATTTGCTATAAAATATTGGGTGGCTCTACAGCCACCGTTCCCAGTCCCGCTGGGAGCCACTCATAGTGTAAAATGTTATTTTTTTTTTATTTTACTTTTTTATACATGTATTTTTTTAACACTATAAAATATTTTTTAAAAAAATAAAAAAAATTATAATATCATTAAAAAATATTTACTTAATCACTAAGTAAAAATAAAAATTAAAAAAAAATTTAGCGAGACCGGGACCGGGAGCGGTGAGAGTA
>NW_023354028.1:0-568 GCF_001411555.2 Juglans regia
CATTTTATCAAAATATCAGAGCGAAGATTCATAAATAATTTCATTCAAAAATATCCTTTGGCATAGCATAAATGATCATCATCATCATCAGAACACCATATCATAACAGAGGCCATGTATAACCCTCGTGCTAGGATTGTGCACCTGCGGATAGGCAAGCAGAACATAAATCACTCTGTCGCCAAGGTGTGCACTCAAAACAGAGACCACTACTATAACTCGTGGTTGAGCCGTATCCACTATTATTACTCGTGGTTGGGCCGTATCCACTATTATAACCCGTGGTTAGGCCGTATCCACTATTATCAGCAGTGGCAGGGCCGTAACTGAATAGAGCGAAAACATAATCAAATTCAGAATCAGAGAGTCATCCCAAAGGTTTTAAGAAATCACATCTTATCCAAACAGAGTATAGAACAAAATCTTCAGAATAGAACAAAATCATATCACAACATAATTTATGCACAAATTTCATATTCGCTCTCTTTTTCAAAGTTTATAAATAAAATGTCAAAAATAAACTCATGTCTACACCAGTCATGACAGAAAATACTTTCTTCTTAAACAG
>NW_023354029.1:0-1866 GCF_001411555.2 Juglans regia
GTTTTTCTGGTTTGATGTCCTTATGATGTTTAAGGCTTCGTTTGGATGCCAAACTAATTTCAACTCATTTCAACTCATCATTACAACTTTTTCAAATTCCAATACAAAATATAATAAATAATTCAACTTTTTCAAATTCCAAAATAATAATAATATTAAAAAATAATATTTTAACAATATTTTATCATCTCAACTCAACTCAACTCAATTCACTTCAATATCCAAACACAACCGTCTTCAGGTGATGGTTTGTAGATATGGTTTCCTCCACCATAGTGAGAGTCTTTAATAAATTTGGGACAAAGTCACTATTGGACATGTGACTTTCAGCTCTTTGATGATGATAAAAAAAAAAACAAAAAAACAAAAAAAGTAGTAAATATCCATCATTTTTCCTAGATTGATATCGGTCTGGTCTAGTCCAATCGGTCTGTTCCGGCCTAATTATTTTATTATTTTTTTCATCTTTTGTTTTTCAAATAAATAAATGTAAAATACTAAATTAAAATTAAGTGAATTATTAATGTGGATTATGTAACTAACTCGTTAAAAAAATATTTTACTATAATTATATTTATGATGTTGATAATTACTACTTACTAACTTAGACTTTACTCTTTAGTATGCATAATTATTGTGTACATAGATTATTCATACTTTCTTGCAACTTATGTATCAAATCATTTTATATATGGTTATTCATGTATGATGGATTAACTATTTACATATAATGACATAAATTATCACATAATTTATGATTTATTATTAATTGATAGCATATATTATTTTATATTTTATATGGTCAATGATAATAAATCAGATGAAAATTACATCTTTGCATTGAATGTTATCCACATGAGCAGCACGTGGAGGCACTTTCCATTAGATTTAACGCTGCTAGTAGACGGAAGGGGGTGATTGGTAAGTTTTGAAACTAAGCGGGTCAACTTTGATGCAATTATTAGTTTCGGGGGCACATTGTGAATTGAGTGAAAGTTCGAGGGAGCAAAGTGTAATTAATTCCAATTTTATATATGTATCTAGGGCTGTAAAAATAAATCGAAAAACTGGAAAACTGGCCCGGAACGGTTGTTTCGGTTCGATTTGGTCCAGGACCGGTTCCTCCATTTTAAGAACCGATCATAACCGGTCCGGTCTCGGTTTTATGTTTTTTAGGACCAAACTAGTTTGCATATTTATATTTTTTAATTAATTTTTAATATTATATATAATTTTTATAAATTATAATTATATATGAAATAGTGTTATCATATAATTTATAACATAAAATTTTAATCTTAAACATGAAAGTTTATTTGATCATATGTTTAAAATATAAAATATATATTAATTACATTTTATGGCTTAATAAATTCTCAACATATTCTTTTTGATAAATATATTAGTAATACTAATATACGTTAGTATATTAATTACTATATTATTACTAACATATAGTAATAGTACTATACCAATAATAATACTATATACTAATAGTATTAGTGTATTATTAATATTTATATATATTAATATATATAAGTATAAAATATTAGAGATTTAATATATATTAAAAACCAGATCGAACTGGACTGGAACCGGTAAAATCGGAAGTATCAATTTATGAGGGTAACCGGTGCGGTATCGGTTCTTGAAAATATAAAATTGGTGTATACCGGTTCAGTCCCAAAATTTGTCCAAAACCGGACTGGTTACACCCCTATATGTATCCAACACATGCACTTCCACCTGAATGAGTCACGCCTAACCCAAACAATCCATGGGTGTTGACTGTTTGACTGACAACCTTGGCACCATAAAACTTCTCTAGGACTTTATAGGAGGAATAGGGCACCATAGTTATGTCTA
>NW_023354030.1:0-2254 GCF_001411555.2 Juglans regia
GAGTAAGCTACAAACATTGTGAATATCTTCCTTCCGAACTCAAAGTCTCCTTTTTCTCTGAGATTAAGCTCATCCACCTAACCAAAAATTCCACCGAGTATACGTGAGCCTCAACTCGTCCTCCCTCTTAATGTTGAGAGTTTAAGGGTTTGTTTGAGAATATAATTATTTTTAAATATTTTTATATTATTTTATTATTATTTATTATTATTCATATATTATTTAAGATATTCTTAAGGGTTGCTTAAAGAATTAAATGAGATAAAAAATTTGTAAATAATATTGAAATAATTTATAAATATTAATAAAATAGTTTGAGTTAATATTTTAGGATGGTGCTACTGCATACAGAGAGGCCACCAAAACAGCCACCAAATAGGTAAAAGAAAAATTGTCCCTTTTTTCAAACATTTTTTTTAATTCATTAAATATTTTTTTAAAATAAAATAAAAATCAGAAATTCATTTTAAAATCCTTACTTAACAATTAAGTAAAAAATATAAAAATAAAAAATTCAATCGGTGGCCACCATCAGTGACTACCTTCTATGGGAAAAGCATTTTCTAATATTTTATGGAGTTTTGGAAAATGAGAAAGAAAAATTTAAGTAAAAATATTATAAAGTTAAAATATTGTTAGAATATAATTTTTTTAATATTATATTTTTTTTGAAATTTAAAAAAAAAAATAAATTATTTTTTATATTTTATTTGAAAGTTTGAAAAAATTGTAATGATTAGGTTGAAAGTGTATATCTTTGAGTGATATTTAGAAATGAAATAAGATGAAAAAAAAATACAAGACGAGATGAGATAAGATAAAAAACATTACCAGACATCCCTTAGCATCCAAACAAAGCCTTAAGTGGACATTATTCATAAGTTTTCCTTTCCTTTCCTCTTTTTCCCCTATCTTTCATTATTACAATAACAACAACAACAATAATAATAATAATAATAATAATAATAATAAATAAAGCACACAATTTGTATTTCAAATTTCATCCCACCCAAGCTTCTCCCTTTTTTTTTATTTTTGTAAAATAAAAAGCCATTTGGAGTGATTAGAACCCACAACTTCATTGTTGCTTAAGTATCATAAAAGTTGTAATGATTAGTTTAAATGATGTTTGTGAAGAAAATAAAATGAGATGGATGAGATGAAAACTAAGGGTGGGCACCGGAGGCCCGCACCCTGCTGCCCCGTCCCCATTCGCCCTGCCCAGCATCTGGCCCCCCTAGCGGGGGCAGGGAGGCCCAATCACACCCCGCACTTATATATATTTATATTATACATATTTATAATTATTTATTATTTGTAATATATATAAATATATTGATATGTATTAAGTAGAACTTTTACTTAATATTTTGTATAAGTTGTGGTATAATAGGGTGACCATTTTATAGATTGACAATGCAATACAATAGTCTCACATTGCTTAAGTGTGAGACTTGTATTGCAAAGATAATCTATAAAAATGTCACCCTACTAAACTACAATTTATATAAAATATGCATTAACAAGTTTAAAAATTACATAGTTAAATTATAGTCATATTTACAAATTTAAATTTATAATTTAGGTCTAAAAAAATGTGTTTTTGATCATTTTTAGATCCAAAAATAATTTTTGAGCCTAGTAGATTGTAATCTATTATTAAAATAAACAGGGAGTAGATTGAGAGTCCGCTCTGCCCCCAGTATGCGGGACAGGAGTCGGAGAGGGGGCTACTCAGCACCGTATAGTGCAGGTAGCACCCCTAATAAAAATTACTTCCAAACATCCCTAATGTAGGATTCATTATATTCATAAAAAGAAAATTAAAGTACCAAATACCAATACCTTTTTAAATAAACTGATATAGTAGACTTCCACATCAATGATATATTTGATACGACAATAACAATACTACAATGATATATTAGTGGATTTATTATTATATCGAAATAACATCTAGATGATTCTAGGAAAGACCAAAGAGAGAGAAAATAGATATTTTCTTTCAAAAGTACCAACAACATTAATGTCAACCATCGTGCAAAAGAGGCTGATCTATTAAAATCTCGTTTGGTTATATAGGAGAAACGAGATAAAAATAAAATATTATTTAAATTTTTTTTTAATATTATTTTTATTTTAAAATTTAAAAAAATTATAATAATTACATAAAATAAAATGAAACGAAACTAATTACGCAGATACCATTGTTTTTTTTTTTTTTTTTTTTCTGTTAACTTTCGTAGAGAAATCG
>NW_023354031.1:0-239 GCF_001411555.2 Juglans regia
GATATTGAAGTGAATTGAGTTGAGTTGAGTTGAGATGATAAAATATTGTTAGAATATTATTTTTTAATATTATTATTATTTTGAGATTTGAAAAAATTGAATTATTTATTATATTTTGTGTTGAAATTTAAAAAAATTATAATGATGAGTTGAAATAAATTGATAATCTAAACGAAGCCGGAGTCTTGCGTAGAATTATATTTTGTTTTAATCTCGTCATTTTTCTGAAAACAAACGAA
>NW_023354032.1:0-206 GCF_001411555.2 Juglans regia
AATCCAAACGGAGATCTGATCCAAACCCATCGCTACGCGATGGGCAGGGCGAGATTTTCCCAAAAATCCACTCCCGAGTGGTCCTTCTTGTCAATTTATCTCGCTAGGCGGAAAAAACAAAAACGAGGGGTGCAACACGAGGACTTCCCAGGAGGTCACCCATCCTAGTACTACTCTCGCCCAAGCACGCTTAACTGCGGAGTTCT
>NW_023354033.1:0-744 GCF_001411555.2 Juglans regia
ATGATGGTGGCCATGCGGGATGGTTGGCGATGCCACAACAGTGAGTGATGGCCCTAGGCTACGGTGTCTGCATGGAGGTTTGCAGTGAATGAGAGAGGCTCTAAGAGAGAGAACTGAGAGTATGTGAGACACGGATAGATAGAGTTTGTTGGGAGAGAACTTAAAAGGGAGAAAAATAATTACAAAGGCGTTGGGAGGTGGTACATGAGGTGGAGAGGGATTCGGAGGTGTGAAAAAAAAGAAGAGAAAACTGAACAGAAAGAGATAAGAGGAGTAATCGTCGGGTCAAGAAAAATAAAAATAAAAAATTGAAAGGGAGAAAGCCTACCCAAAACGGTGTCGGTTTTTCATGAAGGTTAGGCTTCCATCTGGTCTGGGCTTGATTTTCACGGTGGAACCGGCGTTATAAATAAAGTCTTGAGCTGTTTCTGGTTGCGAAATTGTCCTATGGTTGGATTTACTAAGATGCTTTTGATGGGTTTTATGTTTGCTTTTGTGGAGGACGACGACGACTATGGATAAATGAAAAAGAGAGGGTTGCGGCAAATGGAGAAAGAAACCGAGGGAAGGTTGTTGGTTGAGAAAGAGAGAGAGAGAGAGAGAGACGAGAGACGAGAGAAATGATAGCGAGATTTTTGCTGGTTTAAAAGCAAAAGGAAATGGCAAAAACGTAATAACGTATACAAAGTAGGGGTAAAATGGAGAAAAAAAGTGTTAGACGAAAACATTGTTCCTATTGGATTT
>NW_023354034.1:0-543 GCF_001411555.2 Juglans regia
GAGTTTTGCTACACAACCTCCACCACACTCCACATTTCATATTTTTTAAAATTTTTAATATTTTTTAGTAATTTTTTTTTAGTTTATTCTTTTTAAATTATTTCAAATTTTTTATTCATTATTCATATAATAAATATTTAATAAAAGAAAAAAATAATAAAAATTAAAAATAATGTGGAGTGTGGAGTGTTAAGAGGTTGTGAAGATTTTTTAAAATTCAAATATAGAAGAAGCATCAGCAGTCTTAAGTGGCTTTTAAAGAAACTGAAAAGTTGAAGTTGAAAAGAATAATCTTAGAAGGGAATTCAAGAGTCACCATCCAAGTAATTTTAAATATCTCCCCCATCCAAGAATGGATCATGTGCCCAATTATTAATGATATCAGATACTATCTTGACTCATTCAAAGAATGGAAGGTGAAAAAAATTTATCGATCACAAAATTTATGCGCGCATAATTTAGCACAGTGGGCAACAGCAATGCAAGTCTTTGATAATATCCCTCTAATCTAAATTTTTCCTTTATTATTGTACTTTCATAGTA
>NW_023354035.1:0-465 GCF_001411555.2 Juglans regia
CCAAACAAGACTGTAAGAGTTAAAATAAAAGTTAGATTTATGGTCTTTTTAAATATTATTTTTTTATTATTATAATACTAAATAATTGAATATTTATATATTTTTAATTAGATAATATCACATAAAAAAGTAATAAAAAATAATGGGTGACAATTTTCATTAAGTAAATAAATAGGCAAGATTGACTTTGATTGTTGAGACTGATTTTGAATTCCGCGTCACTTGATAAGAGTCGGCGACAATAATTGCATTTTGCACCTAAATGTGTTGGAGATGGCCTGGCATACGATGATTCCGATGCTTTTTAGGCTATGTATGGTTACTAAGCTATTCTCAATATTTTTTAAGTATTTTTATATTTTTAAAAATACTTCACATGTTAAATAATTTTAAATATTTTCAATAAGATTTATAAATTCACTTCAATCTCTACTCATAACTATTTACAAATATTCTATAATACTT
>NW_023354036.1:0-2220 GCF_001411555.2 Juglans regia
GGGACCCACACCTTTTTCAACTACCTATCCAAAAGTCAACCACTCAACATATTTCACACATCCAAACAACTCAAAATACTCTTAATGGGACCCACAAACTCACTACAATCTCTACTCATAACTATTCACAAATATTCTCAACACTTTTCAAGTATTCTCACTACCCAAACGTATCCTTAGTCTTTTGAAATGGACGCTACGTATACAGAGAATTTCTACCGAACACTCAAAACACTTTTTATTTATTTTTTCTCTTACCATTTTTCAAACTCTTTAGAAAATTCGGTAGAAATCCTATGTAAGAATAGTGTTTTCCTTTTGAAATTGTTGGTCATAAGTACTCATTTGCAAAATGGTTTGGGCATAAATAATATCTGCAAAAAAGAAAAGAATGATGGGCGAGTAATAAGGGGATTTAATATACGCAATAGGCGGGAAAAGAGTTCTACTATATACAGTTTTTTTTTATATTTTTTGTACATTTTACTTATGTGATTAGTCAAAATAGTTATTTTATATTAAAAAATGTGACGTAATCAATCACATTAGTGGAATGCGCAAAAAATACGTAAAAAAAACTGCATATAAAATTTTGATAACGAGTGACCAATGGCACGACCACAGAGAGTCACATGATTTAAGGCAATACGTACTGTTTAGGACTCTCTAATAAGGTTAAGGGAACTATTAAATCAACAAGAAATCTCAACCAACGGATTCTATATTCAATTGAGATTTATGCTTATAAGATAAGTCCTTGTAAGACTCTCTCGCCGGAAGGATACCATCATCTATAGAAATGTGCTCTCGAAGAGAATCACACCATGTAAGGCACCTCAATCCTTATAAATGCACCCTAAAGTATGTATTGGAGTTGTGATTTCACTTGATTAAGAAAACGTAACTTTTCTCTAATTAATCATTGGAGGTATCCCCAACGAGATTTCTTGAGATTGTCTCTAGTTGTAGGATGACTAGAAAGTATTGTAGACACTGGAAATTGCATCGACAAAAACTAATAACAATGTTCGCTTCTTGTTTATTTCTTCTGTACTTCTATTATAAAAGTGTCTATTTGTTTATCAAAAATGATAAACGCAGTCAGGCTGTGTAAGCACGAGGAAGCAGCTGCTGATGTGGAAAATGAAGCGCACCGTTTTGTGTCTTCTGCAAAACGGTGCACTTCGTATCAAGACCAATACCCATGAAGACCTTCCCTTCGTCTCCACCTTTCCTCCCCCTCCCTCCTACGAAGACCTCCCATCGTCTCCACAAACTCTCCCTCTCCTTTTGATTTCTCCTCCTCTGCAAAGGGCATCCGAGATCTTCCCTCCCACGAAGTTGCTCTGCCTCTCCATTTGTTGTTCTACGTCTCCATTTGCTACTCTGCCTCCCACGAAGTCCTCCTCCTTTCGTCTTCCGAGACCTTCCCTCCCATGAAGCTGCTCTGCCTCACCACCAAGCACTGCCTTCTTGACAGCTTAAGAGTTGCCCCACCTTCATCTTCACCCTACATTTTCCCCCTTCTCCGAATCGAAATCCCCCTAGAAGATGCGAAATCCTAAAACCCTAACCTCCTGAAACCCTAAGCTTAACCTAGAACCTTCCCCTTCATCCCAAAACCGTAACCCTAACCTACCACCTTACCCTTCATCCCGAAACCCTAACCCTAACATAGCCCCTTATCCTTCATCCCGAAACCCTAACCCTAAATTTCTCCACACCACGATACTGGTAATCAGTCGCCCTTGTCCTGGGAGAAGGCAAGCATTTCTTCAAACACTTAATTATGTTTAATTCTTGTGGTTAATTTTTGCTTTCTAAATGGTTTGCAATTACTGAATGTATCTTTTTTTACTGAATGGTTAGCAGACTGGATGGTTTCAGATTACTTGCAATCTCTGAATGGTTTGCAATTACTGAATGGTTTCCAATTACTAGATGGTTTGTAATTAGTGAATGTATCTTTTCTTACTGAATGGTTAGCAATTACTGCATGGTTTCAGATTACTGGATGGTTCCAGATTACACTTTAGAATTACTGAATTGTTGGATTACTGAATGGTTTGATAACTGAATGGTTTGATTACTGGATGGTTTGATTACTGCAATTACAAAGCTTCTCTATCAATCAACATTTGATGTATGCATCTTTTGTAGTGTAATTCCTTGATGCCTAGAAGGGGGGATCTCGTGATCCTGAATGTAATTTCTAACTTA
>NW_023354037.1:0-1752 GCF_001411555.2 Juglans regia
CCCTATTGTGTGGATCTGCCTAAAAGATATTTTTTTAACTTCCTCTCATCATCTAAATCCATTAAGGAAAAGAATCCGGGATTTTTGTACTGCATCCTACAAAAATAGTCTCAAAGTATTCCACCACCACCTACTTCAAGTCGTAGATGTCTTGCCTTATCGATGTAATTGCGACAATCCTTTTTAAAAAATGGGAGGTTCTCAAATCCACCCACGCCAACAACAAGAGATTCGAAACTCTTGTTCATAGCTCTTGTTCATTCGGATGCTAGCTAGGTTATTAGTATCCAATACTCTTTTTACGGCCTCACTAACTTCGCGATTACATCGAAAGAAGCAGGATTTATGGGGACTCAGTCTCTGATTGTGAGTATTATGAACTGTGGTAAACCGCATCTTTCCCTCAACTTTTAAGGCATTAATCATTGCCTTATAATCAGTATTTCCTGTCGGTCGTGGTTTGGCGACATTCATCGACCTATTCCGAGCCTTTCCCTTACGGGCACAACCAAGGATGACATATCTGACACTCTCATCGTCATCCCTCTCACTCCTTTGTGTCATAGATCCAAACCCACTTTTTTTAGCATATTGCTTATAATAACTCATTAATTCCTCAAAAGAATTAAACTCCACCCCTGATTTTGACTCCTCAATCATATTACCACCATCCATTTGGTCTACTAAGGTGTCCCGAGAGTGCCATCGTCAATTTCCCGTGAATCTGGCCTATCCTCTTTACTTTGTTCATCAACTCTAGAGGTGGAACATGACGCTTCAGTTTCCCAATGATGATCAGGTGTATCCTCTTTACCAAATCTTTCAGTCATTCTGGAGCTTGTAGCCATTATAGGAGTTGGAGGTCCCATTCCATATTGAAATGGGTAAGCATTCTGCTAAAAATGAAAGTAATGAAACGTCCAAAAAATGAAAAAAAAAAACAAAAAATAAAAAAGAGACAAGAACTAAGTTGCATCACCATCTAAATGTTGCTTGGATATTGGTTGTCATCTGGATATGGCATAAAAGCCGGTGACCATGCAGGCACTGGTCCATAGTAATCATGCATGTAATTTGGAAAGTCTGGAGTAGTTGTTGAGATGTTCTAACATAAAAAGGTAATAAATGATTAATATTACCAAGTACGAGGTTGATGTATGCTAACAAATGTTAAAAATCATATAACATACTGCAGTTTGGGGATTTGAGCTAGATGGTGTTGTAGGAGACGAATTTTCTTCCCCTTTTCCCATGTTGACAAACTGCATAGGAAAAAATTGTATAACCATTTTTATAGGAGCAAGGAAATCTTGGGGAAGGTTAAAATAAAAATTGATTATTTTCTTTTAAAGATTCAATTACTGCAAAAGAAAATGTCTACTCATTAGGACCAAAATAATTCACCACTAAATAAATCAGTTCAAAAACTATTGCAGATGCGGTCTTTATACATAGAAACAAAAAAATACAATAACGAGAACTATCATTATAAGTACCAAAATAATTTACCACTAAATAAATCAGTTCAAAAACTTCTGTCATTATGCATACTAACTAATCTTCAAACTGCGTACAAGTTTCATAACTCTTGAAGGAAATGGTATCCTTTCAAGTGCTTATAGAGTCCTATAGGAAGGCAACCGATAGCATTTTAGTCTTACCAAACCCTTTAATGCAACACAAGAATATTTACAAAGTATCTATTGTCAAAGTACAAGCAAACATTACTACTTACAGGAATCAGATACTAGT
>NW_023354038.1:0-3515 GCF_001411555.2 Juglans regia
CTTCTTCTTCAATTCCCCAAATCAAATGAGAAGGAAGACGATGACTGGGCAACCATTACACGTGAAGTCGATGACTGAGAAACCATTACACGCAACCAAAAGAAACAGACCCCGTAAGAGCAGGAACACGAAGACCCAAACGATGCCGAGCTCTGTTTTTTCTTCAATTCTTCTCTCAACAATTACACACGTAGCCGACGAACCATTACACGCAAGACCCAGACGCAACACGAGCGGGAAGACAAAGATCGAGCTCTATTTCTTCAATTCTTCTTTCGATTTTTGGCAGGCTTCTTTTCCTATTTTGCTTCTATCTTCTTCTTCTTCTTCTTCTTCTTCTTCTTCTTCTTCTTCAATTCCCCAAATCAAATGAGAAGGAAGACGATGACTGGGCAACCATTACACATGAAGTCGATGACTGAGAAACCATTACACGCAACCAAAAGAAACAGACCCCGTACGAGTAGGAACACGAAGACCCAAACGATGCCAAGCTCTGTTTTTTCTTCAATTCTTCTCTCAACAATTACACACGTAGCTAACGAACCATTACACGCAAGACCCAGACGCAACACGAGCGGGAAGACAAAGATCGAGCTCTATTTCTTCAATTCTTCTTTCGATTTTTGGCAGGCTTCTTTTCCTATTTTGCTTCTATCTTCTTCTTCTTCTTCTTCTTCTTCTTCTTCTTCTTCTTCAATTCCCCAAATCAAATGAGAAGGAAGACGATGACTGGGCAACCATTACACATGAAGTCGATGACTGAGAAACCATTACACGCAACCAAAAGAAACAGACCCCGTACGAGTAGGAACACGAAGACCCAAACGATGCCAAGCTCTGTTTTTTCTTCAATTCTTCTCTCAACAATTACACACGTAGCTAACGAACCATTACACGCAAGACCCAGACGCAACACGAGCGGGAAGACAAAGATCGAGCTCTATTTCTTCAATTCTTCTTTCGATTTTTGGCAGGCTTCTTTTCCTATTTTGCTTCTATCTTCTTCTTCTTCTTCTTCTTCTTCTTCTTCTTCTTCTTCAATTCCCCAAATCAAATGAGAAGGAAGACGATGACTGGGCAACCATTACACATGAAGTCGATGACTGAGAAACCATTACACGCAACCAAAAGAAACAGACCCCGTACGAGTAGGAACACGAAGACCCAAACGATGCCAAGCTCTGTTTTTTCTTCAATTCTTCTCTCAACAATTACACACGTAGCTAACGAACCATTACACGCAAGACCCAGACGCAACACGAGCGGGAAGACAAAGATCGAGCTCTATTTCTTCAATTCTTCTTTCGATTTTTGGCAGGCTTCTTTTCCTATTTTGCTTCTATCTTCTTCTTCTTCTTCTTCTTCTTCTTCTTCTTCTTCTTCAATTCCCCAAATCAAATGAGAAGGAAGACGATGACTGGGCAACCATTACACATGAAGTCGATGACTGAGAAACCATTACACGCAACCAAAAGAAACAGACCCCGTACGAGTAGGAACACGAAGACCCAAACGATGCCAAGCTCTGTTTTTTCTTCAATTCTTCTCTCAACAATTACACACGTAGCTAACGAACCATTACACGCAAGACCCAGACGCAACACGAGCGGGAAGACAAAGATCGAGCTCTATTTCTTCAATTCTTCTTTCGATTTTTGGCAGGCTTCTTTTCCTATTTTGCTTCTATCTTCTTCTTCTTCTTCTTCTTCTTCTTCTTCTTCTTCTTCAATTCCCCAAATCAAATGAGAAGGAAGACGATGACTGGGCAACCATTACACATGAAGTCGATGACTGAGAAACCATTACACGCAACCAAAAGAAACAGACCCCGTACGAGTAGGAACACGAAGACCCAAACGATGCCAAGCTCTGTTTTTTCTTCAATTCTTCTCTCAACAATTACACACGTAGCTAACGAACCATTACACGCAAGACCCAGACGCAACACGAGCGGGAAGACAAAGATCGAGCTCTATTTCTTCAATTCTTCTTTCGATTTTTGGCAGGCTTCTTTTCCTATTTTGCTTCTATCTTCTTCTTCTTCTTCTTCTTCTTCTTCTTCTTCTTCTTCAATTCCCCAAATCAAATGAGAAGGAAGACGATGACTGGGCAACCATTACACATGAAGTCGATGACTGAGAAACCATTACACGCAACCAAAAGAAACAGACCCCGTACGAGTAGGAACACGAAGACCCAAACGATGCCAAGCTCTGTTTTTTCTTCAATTCTTCTCTCAACAATTACACACGTAGCTAACGAACCATTACACGCAAGACCCAGACGCAACACGAGCGGGAAGACAAAGATCGAGCTCTATTTCTTCAATTCTTCTTTCGATTTTTGGCAGGCTTCTTTTCCTATTTTGCTTCTATCTTCTTCTTCTTCTTCTTCTTCTTCTTCTTCTTCTTCTTCAATTCCCCAAATCAAATGAGAAGGAAGACGATGACTGGGCAACCATTACACATGAAGTCGATGACTGAGAAACCATTACACGCAACCAAAAGAAACAGACCCCGTACGAGTAGGAACACGAAGACCCAAACGATGCCAAGCTCTGTTTTTTCTTCAATTCTTCTCTCAACAATTACACACGTAGCTAACGAACCATTACACGCAAGACCCAGACGCAACACGAGCGGGAAGACAAAGATCGAGCTCTATTTCTTCAATTCTTCTTTCGATTTTTGGCAGGCTTCTTTTCCTATTTTGCTTCTATCTTCTTCTTCTTCTTCTTCTTCTTCTTCTTCTTCTTCTTCAATTCCCCAAATCAAATGAGAAGGAAGACGATGACTGGGCAACCATTACACATGAAGTCGATGACTGAGAAACCATTACACGCAACCAAAAGAAACAGACCCCGTACGAGTAGGAACACGAAGACCCAAACGATGCCAAGCTCTGTTTTTTCTTCAATTCTTCTCTCAACAATTACACACGTAGCTAACGAACCATTACACGCAAGACCCAGACGCAACACGAGCGGGAAGACAAAGATCGAGCTCTATTTCTTCAATTCTTCTTTCGATTTTTGGCAGGCTTCTTTTCCTATTTTGCTTCTATCTTCTTCTTCTTCTTCTTCTTCTTCTTCTTCTTCTTCTTCAATTCCCCAAATCAAATGAGAAGGAAGACGATGACTGGGCAACCATTACACATGAAGTCGATGACTGAGAAACCATTACACGCAACCAAAAGAAACAGACCCCGTACGAGTAGGAACACGAAGACCCAAACGATGCCAAGCTCTGTTTTTTCTTCAATTCTTCTCTCAACAATTACACACGTAGCTAACGAACCATTACACGCAAGACCCAGACGCAACACGAGCGGGAAGACAAAGATCGAGCTCTATTTCTTCAATTCTTCTTTCGATTTTTGGCAGGCTTCTTTTCCTATTTTGCTTCTATCTTCTTCTTTTTCTTCTTCTTCTTCTTCTTCTTCTTCTTCTTCTTCTAACGTGGCAACCCGACTGTGCACTAGCTGCATAACCCAACTGTATATAGAAAAATTGC
>NW_023354039.1:0-265 GCF_001411555.2 Juglans regia
TCCAAACATCACTTACAACACAACATTTTTAAATTTTAAATTTTTCATCTAATTTACAACTTTTTCAAATTCCCAAACAAAACACAAAAAACAGTAAAAAACGGTACAACTTTTTTAAATTTTAAAATAAAAAGAATATTAAAAAATTAAATTTAAACAATTTTTTAACTTTACAATATTTATATTCAACCTTTTCTCCCCTTTTTTCAAAATCCAATAAAACATTTAAACTCAAGCTATTTTACTACTATTTACTTTTATACTG
>NW_023354040.1:0-374 GCF_001411555.2 Juglans regia
TAAAAAATGGGAAAAAAAAATTTTTTTTTTTTTTTTTTTTTTTTTTTTTGCACCAAGTAAACGACATGTCGTTTTTTCTAGAAGGAAAAAACGACGTGTCGTTTTGCCCAATTTCTTAAAACACAGACAGCCTCTAAACGACATGTCGTTTTACAGAAACTCAAAATGACATGTCATTTATCATCAGGCTTGATAAACGACTACCGAATAAAACGATATGTCGTTTTCATCAATTGAAAAACGATGCATCGTTTTAGTCATTACATACTGAACGGGCTCCGAAGCAAAACGACATGTCGTTTTCATTAAATTGAAAACGACGTGTCGTTTAGTAGTATACGGGAATAAGAATCCTTATGCTAAACGACATGTCA
>NW_023354041.1:0-233 GCF_001411555.2 Juglans regia
TGCCGGTGGGGAGCAAGATGGGGAGGGCGGTGTCGAGCACGGCGGCGGGCTGGGTGAGGAATGGTTGCATGGCGAGAGAGAGAGAGAGAGAGAGAGAGAGAGAGAGAGAGAGAGAGAGAGAGAGAGAGAGAGAGAGAGAGAGAGAGAGAGAGAGAGATGTCCACGCGGGAAGAGAAACCAGGGGAGAAAAAAAAAAGAAAAGAAAAAAAGAAGAAAAGGAAAAGAAAAAAAAA
>NW_023354042.1:0-1637 GCF_001411555.2 Juglans regia
TTGTGTCGAGGTTGTGTATAATTTTGGAGTATAAACTTGTCTAATATTGGAGTGGAGGAGCGGAGCGCATATATCTAATTACATTAGTCATTCTGAGAGCGTCGCTACACTCTTTCAAAACCTTCGTTTATAATAAGGTTAAAAAATATGAGCACAACATCTTATGTGCATACACTTTTCTCTCAACATATTTTTTAAAAAATTATCTCAAATATGAAATTACAGTATCATTTGAGCTTGCATTATCGATGGTAATAATAAAGAAAAATAATATTTACAGTTTTGAAGTACGTAAATATCGTGCAATCTATTTAGAAAAGTGAGTCAATACGAGATTCACATGAAAAAAAAAATTTTAATAGTAGACCTCACATTTTTTCAAAAGGATTGCGTGACGTTTACGCATTCTATGACTGTATCTAACATTACTTTTTCGTAAAGTGATCCTAAACAATCAACATATACTTTCCCTTCCGTTTCTTAAGAAATTGAAAACTACTATTGTTAGGGGTACTAGGGGGTCTTGGTGTTTACATTGTTTGAGTCTTTCTTTATTCATCTTCCAAGTTAATAGTTTGTTCATTCGAATCAACTCCAATAGATATTGGAGTTGATGAAGAATTCATCTAACTTGTAAAAATTTAAATACATAATTATTACAAAACATAAAATATTAAAACAAACAAAGAACAAACATCAATACAATTACACAGCAGCTAGTTTGCAACATGACTAACATCACAAGTTTAAAACTCTAATCTAGATTTTAGCTCGCTCATCTTTCTACAATTTATTTCAAAATAATCTTACAACACAATTGTCAACTAGAAATTTCTTACATAATAAATTAACAATAATAAGTTTTTTTATTTATTTATTTTATGCAAAAAAATATTAAATCAATACCCAATAATTTGATTTAACACTCATAGTGGGAATTAGGTCTCAGATCACTATTCACGATCCCAAGAATTTGATCCAAAGTTTTTAAAATTTCTGTACAAACACACGTAAACAATTTAGACACAAATAATATGAAAAATAACTATCAAAGATGAAGAAAACATCAAAATTCAAACGCAAATCCGAGACCTAATTAAAACGCAAAAAAGAAAAAAGAAGAAAGAAAATCTAGATCACATATTCAAAAATCAAAATTCAAACATGTAAAAACTAACAACATCAAAAGAACAAAAGCCACCGGTGGAAAGGGGGAAAGTCAGAGGGGCTGATAAGAGACGTGCGGTGGTGCGGGGGTTTAACAACTTACATGAACACCGTGAAGGATGAGGGGAGTGGCACTTCGGGGCTTGAAGATGAGAAGAAAAGTGAACTGAAGAAGAATCGGAAAGAAGAATAAGAGGGAGGGGAGGGGGCGGGGTTATTAAACCCCCAGTCAAAACTGCGCCGTTTATATATATATATATTTATAAACGTCAGGTGTAAAACAACACCGTTTCACTCACATGAGTGAAACGATGTCGTTTTATATACGCATAATATATATATATATATAATTGGCCGGTTCGATAGTTTGAACCAAGGTTCAAACTAGGACTAAACCGACCAATGTCAGTTTTAAGATTTTTCAATCGTTAGTCGACTGGTTCTCTGTTGGTTTCGGTCTCCGACAGCCA
>NW_023354043.1:0-262 GCF_001411555.2 Juglans regia
GACCATGTCCCGACGACCGTTTTTTGGGCTCGTTTTCGTGGGGGTGATTCCTACATTCTCGATTGCTTTCTAGCAACAAGCTTGTGCTTTAGGGACGGATTTGGTGGCACCTAGTGCCACGCATGGGCTTGATGATGGGGGCAATCGGTCGTGCTAGGGGCTTTCTCACGTTGGCTAGCCCTCGTGTGCTCTAGTCTACCCCATGGCGGTTGGGCCTATTTGTTTGGATGCCTCCTTTGCAACATGCTTGTGCACGGCGGAT
>NW_023354044.1:0-200 GCF_001411555.2 Juglans regia
CTCATTTGAACTTTTATTCAATTTTTCACAATGTGCCTCTGAAACTAATAATTGTATCAAAATAGACTCGCTTACTTTCAAAACTTACCAATGTGCCTCTTCTGTCTACCAGCAGCGTTAAATCTAATGGAAATTACCTCCATGTGCATAACATTCATTGTAAAGATATAATTTTTATCTAATTTATTTATTATTGACCG
>NW_023354045.1:0-209 GCF_001411555.2 Juglans regia
CTAATCTGCCCATTTATATAAAATTATAAATGTAAAAAATAATTAATAGACAAATTGTGCAAATCATGGCAATGGTGGGTCCAATACACACAAACTCATACTGCATCGGAAGTAGCCATAGATGTCGTCCCATGTATCACTATAACAATTAAATTTGAAATTAATACCGATTAAATAAAAATAAATAAATTAAAAAAAGAAAATGAAAT
>NW_023354046.1:0-2047 GCF_001411555.2 Juglans regia
CCAATGAGAGTGCTCTAAGCCATCTAAAACTTACAGCTCATATGGCTATCTTGACGCACCATCATGTAATATCACGAGGTTTATTAAAAATAAAAAATAAAAGTAAAAAAATATTTCAAATCAAGAGGACGTCGAAAATACAAAAAAAAGAATATTGAAATGCTAAGTTCCCTTTATCCCTTCTAATGTGTTTGTGTTCTTTTATTTTTTTAATAAATCATGTGACATCGCATGGTGGTACAATGTCAAGAGGGTCATTTGAACAGTAAGTTTCAGATGATCAAGTAACATTGTTTATATATTTATCAAGTATTTAATATACTAGATTTATGGAGTGTATAATGTCTATTTTGCACCAAAACTATAAAGAGGATCATGGTCTGAATTTATAAATATGTATTTATGGAGAATATTTTGAGTACACTAAAGTCTCATATGTCTTAAAGAGGTATAAAAACTACGATAAAATAATTTGTATATCGATTTGGTCTCATATAACAAATGTGAAGCATACAAGATTAACATGAAGAAAGGTATAAAAACATAGTTTTAGAATTAAGTCTATATCATATATATATATATATATATATATGTATGTATGAAGTTTTAACAGAGTTATTAATATATTGCAAATTAATATCATAAATAGAATGTAGATTTTATCTTTGGAAGGTTTATAGAGGGCAACTCTTTGCTGGCTGCTCTTAGTTTTTTTTAACTATATTAAACTTGTGCCTCTCAGAACAACTATTTGTTCTAATCCTAACCTTTTTTATGCATTTTCGTTTAATAAAAAATGCTTTATAGTTTTATAATATACTCTCTCTCTTAAAGGTTTAAGATTTGACCACTGATTAAGGGAGGCAAAGATTTAATAAGATCAACCACTCGTTTGTTTTTATAAAATTTTTACAATTTATTTCATCTAATTATTACAATTTTTTTAAAATTTTTACACAAAATAAAATAAACAATTCAATTTTTTCAAATCTCGAAACAAAACTAATGTTAAAAAAATATATTCTAACAATATTTTATTCAATTTTCAACATTCATATCAATTCATCTCATTCAATCTGCAAAAACAAACGAGATATGAGATAAATTAAGGTACTTCTAGTTTTTTATATAAAAAAGAAAAATATACAAATGCTACAATTACATATTTTCGTCTAAATCACACATAAATATGCATATTTTGCGCAAAACATATTCATACCTATATGCCAAAAAAATAAAAAAAACAATTATAGATAATTTAATATTTAGTAATTGCGTGATGAAGTTTCCATAATGAATTATTGGTTAATTAATCAATTGGACCCCCAAAAAAGATACAAAGAAAACAAGTGCACCAAGTTGGTTTGCATAAATTTTAACTACTTGATTCCTACCAAAAATGGTCAAAAAGAAAAAAGATTTCTGCTGCCCCAACAGAAATGGAGCAGAAGTCCCAACCTCATAGAGCTTTGCAACTTACGTGTTATATATATATCATAGACACAATTAAATTTCCAATAAAGCTCAGAAGTCAGAAACATACATCAAAATTCCAAGTTCTTAGATATCATGCTTCAGAAAAAGAGGGGAAAAAAAAGGGATTTTTGAGATGAGGAGTTGGCACAGGAAGCAAACATATACATGAAGCGCAGAAGGTCAGCATCATGGCAAGTGAAAATTTTGGGTTCTTTGTGCAAATCAGTGTGCGACAGTTTGTAGACACTGACTCGAGAAATGTTATACATCAGCCGCTATTCATCTTTATACTTTATATTTGACAATTTTTTTTTCATAAAACGTGAAGCGTTGAGTAGTGAATAATCATTGATGAGAAGATTTTTTTCTTCTTTCTAAAAGAGCCATTTCATGGCACCCTCCACCCTCTCAGTTTTATTAAGCAAAAGCAAATCTTCATTAGCTGGCATGAGTTTATTAAACCACATTTGTCTTAGTTTGTGGTTCCCTTTATGGATTAAAAACTTTCCCATTCATTCCACTTTGCCAACTTCTTAATAATAATAATAAAAAAAAAAATTTATTTACAAGT
>NW_023354047.1:0-536 GCF_001411555.2 Juglans regia
TAGCAAACTATATCACTTTATAATTTTACTCTTATGTAATCATGTTTTATCAAAATTATTTTTCTTTTAGCAAACTATATCACTTTATAATTTTACTCTTATGTAATCATGTTTTATCAAAATTATTTTTCTTTTAGCAAACTATATCACTTTATAATTTTACTCTTATGTAATCATGTTTTATCAAAATTATTTTTCTTTTAGCAAACTATATCACTTTATAATTTTACTCTTATGTAATCATGTTTTATCAAAATTATTTTTCTTTTAGCAAACTATATCACTTTATAATTTTACTCTTATGTAATCATGTTTTATCAAAATTATTTTTCTTTTAGCAAACTATATCACTTTATAATTTTACTCTTATGTAATCATGTTTTATCAAAATTATTTTTCTTTTAGCAAACTATATCACTTTATAATTTTACTCTTATGTAATCATGTTTTATCAAAATTATTTTTCTTTTAGCAAACTATATCACTTTATAATTTTACTCTTATGTAATCATGTTTTATCAAAATTATTTTTCTTT
>NW_023354048.1:0-1718 GCF_001411555.2 Juglans regia
AGCAAGCCCAGAAGAAATGGGAGATGCTTTTTTCTTTTCTTTAGATTTTTTTTTTTTAATCAAGATTGTCTGGGCTAGCTTGCGCGCACCTCGACGAATCTCACGAGATCTTGAAGTTAAAGACCAAGTAAACCTCCAGTAGTCTTAAGGAGACTCGAACTGATGACCATTATAGAGCAAATCCAAGACCGAACCTACTGAGTTACTCCTCACAGCCTCTTTTTTTTTTTTTTTTTTAGAAAATAGAGATAGAGAAGAGGAAATTAGCTTGTTTGAATTGATTAGTGTCGACTGTCAATCCATTCATGCCAAAATAACGAGGACAATTGGACAAGGTGCAATCAAGGAATAAATGTTCAGAGGTAAGAGGAGTTATTCAAGATCATGATGGTGAGTTTCAGTTGGGTTTTTCTATTCCTATTGGGTGCTGCTCTAATAACAATACTGAGGTTATGGATTTGCTCTATAGCTTGAGGCATGCTAGGCATATGGGTTGTGATGCTATTGAGATTGAGATTGATTCAAAGTTGATTATTCACTGGATTGGTAATGGAAGATGTGGTTTGTGGTATCTAGAAGATTACTGGGAGGAAATCATGAACATTCTTGATCATATGCAGTTCACTAGTAGACACATATATCGAGAGTGTAATGCAGTGACTGATGTTTTGGCAAAAGCTTAAGCTAAGGGAAATAATTATATTTATTATTATGTTTTTGAACTTTCTTGGTTGGCTAGAAGTTTTTTAAGACTCGAATAAAGGTGGTTTGTCATATTTGAGACATAAGTAAGACTTGTTGGTTTTTTTTTTAGAATTCTTCAAGTTTGGGTATTGGGTTTTGGTTGTAATTTTCACATATTTGATTATTATCACGGTTTTTCTCTGTCATAAGTGAGAGTTTTTCTTTAATAAAATTAAGAATGGATCACTCTTAGACATGTGATATTCGTCTCTTCTTTAAAATAAAAAAATATATATATATTCCTCTATTTAATTCAATGTCTATTGCATGCAATAGGGATAACACGAGTCAATTAAGGGAGAAGTTATATGAGATGACATTTCACAATAAGATGAATGTACATGTGTCTGCATATTAAGCCTCATTTAGTTAATTAGTTCAGATGAGATGATATGTTTTGTTAAAAGTTAAATAAAATATTATTAAAATATAAATTTTTAATATAAATTTTATTTTAAAATTTTAAAAAATTAAATTTTTTATTATATTTTATGTAAAAATTTAAAAAAATTATAATAATGAGATAAGATAATTTTGTGTATCCAAAACAGATTTTAACGTTCAAGAAGTGTACTTTTCGCTCTTTCACCCTCGCCTCACCCTAGAATAACTTTAGGCGGGCAATAGACAAGAAAGAAAGAACCAAGATGTCCTATTTCTTGAACAAAGACGTACTGAATGATTTCTAAATGGCTTTCCTTATCATTCTCAAAGACCTCCATCAAAGTGAGATTTTAGTGCTCCATGGGATCAATAGAACGACATGGTGACATTCAAAAGCTTCCAATTAAGGACCAAGACATAAAATTAGATGAGTGTTATAGCCACAACAGAATTTTATAAAAATAAACATAAACTATCATTTCATATGATTTTTTAAAAATACTTTATGATAAAAATATTTTAAAATATAACATATCACATCAAAATACTGTGTCAAGTTATGAATTTACTTCTGTAAAATCTTTTTTTGA
>NW_023354049.1:0-938 GCF_001411555.2 Juglans regia
GTTAAAAAAATAAAATAAAAAATAATTTACGCTGGGCGATATGCCCATCGGTCAAAATGGGGCGGCATAGTAACTGTATTCGAAAGGAATAACATATCTTTCTATAACTTAAAAGATGCTATCCTTATTACTGTAAAAAATAAAGATGTTTTTTTTTTTTTTTTTCTCGCATGTTTGTTTGGTTTTTTTGTTTTTTTTTGGGTTTGTCCGTGTGAATGCCAGTGTGCGACGTAATACCACAATCGTGCGTAGGGAAAGAGAGATGGAGAAATGAAAAGTAGGAAAAAATATTAATTTTTGAGTTTTAAATTACAACCATTCATCTTTAATATTCGGATTTAATCTAACGATAAAAGTTTAAATATTGATTTAAACTAACATAAAATAGATAATTAAAATATAAATATTATATCATACACTTAAAATTAACTTCAATTTATAAAATACTAATTTTTTATCATTAAATAAAAGATAAAGTTTTACTGAACATTTTTAAGAGAATAATATTATATCATACACTAAAAATCAATTTTAATTTATAAAATACTAATTTTTCATCATTAAATAAATGATAAAATTTTACTGTACATTTTTAAGAGAAAAAACTATCTAATTAATTTGAATTTTTAATATAATTTAAATTTCATAATAAATTATGAACATAAATAAATAATAATTTTATTATTATATATTAGACTATTTTAATATTCGAAGTTATACTTTATTTTTTTCTTCAATTTGACAGATATGGCAAACGTGTGCACGTGCACATGTTTACCACTGCTAGTCTACTTATATATATAAAAGTTTGTAAGTCTTGTATAATTATTTTAAAAAATAAGATTTATTATTAAATTTTTTTTATGTGACTGTTATATTTATTTTATTTTTTTTAAAAATTTATGTATTACTTATATATTTCATGATTGTAAATATTG
>NW_023354050.1:0-351 GCF_001411555.2 Juglans regia
ACCAACATGCACTACCTCTTAGCCTCGTTGATTAAGGAGTTGTTTAGATTCGCAAGTCATCTCATCTCAGCTCATCTCAACTCATCTCAACTCATCTCACTACTATTCATTACTATTCAGCAATTTTAACTCACAAATCTCACTATTATTCACAACTCATTTCATTACTATTCACAATCCATCTCAGCTCATCTCAAGTCATCTCAAGTCATCTTCGAATCCACAGTATTTAAGACACTGGACCTGCTTAGATTCACCAAATCTCCATATCAGCGAGTCCCACTCGATTTTACCAAATCTGTATTCCACCGAGACGAGGAATCTAATAAGTCAGCCACACAAGCATCCTCA
>NW_023354051.1:0-507 GCF_001411555.2 Juglans regia
GTTTAATTCCAAAGTCAAATGGCACTTCATATATTTATCTTCATCATATTCTTAATGGCCTTGAATGATAAACGGGAAAGGCCCTTGGATTCTGATCTTACAGTTGGCTTGCTTGTCAGGAATCTCGGATGCCAGGTGCCTTTTTTCTAAATAAATAAATGATTAATTTGGTTTATTTTTTGGGTGTATGTCCTACCAGATTTTTCTTTCTCGATGATCTCACCGGATTTGAGATTACATATCTACTGGAGGTAAGTAGTTGATGCTGCATTTTTTCCTCGTGTCTTTATGAATCTTTGGAGTCTTTTAAGGTCAATGGATGCGGTCTGTTGTAGCATTAACCAACTAAAAAAAAAAAAATTAATATTTGTAGAGTGCATAAGTATCATGTATTCATTTTTAAAAAAATGAATAAATATATAATTTACATAAAAAAATTAATTTTTTTAAAGGTGAACTTCACTCATTTTCAAAAAGAGTATGCAATACTTGTACAACTCATAACTG
>NW_023354052.1:0-435 GCF_001411555.2 Juglans regia
ACGTAGTCATATTGGCAACCTTAAAATAATCTACGAGGAAGACTATTAGCTAAACAAACTCCTCTTTTTTTTTAAAAAAAAAAAATTCTATAATTCGTTCTTAAACTTCTTATTCTGATGACTTAATCTCATAAGCATTGCATCTATCGTGTCGTATTTTTAATCATCATGTACACATCAAGTGAATTATGAGTACTTTTGACTTATTGTTCTTCATTTGACAATTAACTAAAATTCTTTCTAATTAAGCCTCTCTATCATAGATGATTTAAAATTTAAGAACCGGTGACCAACTACGGGTCATGAGCATGGTTAAAAGGGTGATCCATGATCAAATTAGTATTTTGGTGATTTAAAATTTAAGAACCGGTACTGTATAGCTGGTCTTAAGAACCAGCAATTTTTCACTTTATATTGACGTGGCTTGATATGGTA
>NW_023354054.1:0-248 GCF_001411555.2 Juglans regia
TACTTACACATGCATGGCTTAATCTTTGAGACAAGCATATGACTACTGGCAGGATCAACCAGGTAGCATTCATTCTCGATGCCGGCACCGCACGTAAACCTGCCACTCCGGAAGGAGGATAGGATCAAGACGCGAGCACGACAATCGTTCGTGTCAAACGAGAACGCTCGGTTTGGGATAAAGAGGCCGGAGACCCCCCACACCAACACAATGTTCCGCATCCAAGAGCACGAGAACGCCCACATGGT
>NW_023354055.1:0-379 GCF_001411555.2 Juglans regia
CGAATCCATCTGTGATGAAAATTAAATAAAATATTATTATAATATTATTTTTATTTTAAAATTTAAAAAAATTATACTTTTATTATATTTTTATGTAGAAATTTAAAAAAATTATAATAATTAAATGAGATTATATAATTTATGTAACCAAACGAGAGTTCTCTCCAATCAGTGATTTGCATTTCATAACGTAGTGTGGACGGTATGTACGATTTTGTGATGTTATGGGAAATGTTAGGGAGTCCATTTTGAGCTCCCGTTAATGGTTTTCGTTTGACGTGTAAAAGCCAAGTGGCCTTTATTTTATTTTTGTTTTTTTTAATTATTCTTTTCTTCTCATCCACAGATGGGCTGTTGGGAAGAAGAATAAAAAGAGGGG
>NW_023354056.1:0-490 GCF_001411555.2 Juglans regia
CAGTCTAAGAGACATTTCCGAATTAGTGGTTTGCATTTCATGACGTAGCATGGACGGTAGGATAGTACTTTCCATTTTTGTGATGTGCATCATAAATTACTGAGAAATTTGAATATGCATCATAAATTACAAAACTGCGAGGTCATATTGCAACTTTTTATAGTTTAGGATGTATATTGCAAAAGGGTGGATTTTTCTCATCAGCAAAAGGGTGATAATTTAAAGGGATCTGACTCTGAAGGTAGTGCATACGGTGCTGCAGAACTTTATGGCTCGTTTGTTTTCAGAGATGAGATGAGATTAGATGAGATGAGTTGAGATTAAAGTTAAAAAGTTGAATAAAATATTGTTATAATATATTTTTTAATATTATTGATGTTTTGGGATTTGAAAAAGTTGAATTGTTTATTTTATTTTGTATAGAGATTTGAGAAAGTTGTAATGATGAGGTGAGATGAGATGAGATTAGATGTTTCCTGAAAACAAAGCA
>NW_023354057.1:0-437 GCF_001411555.2 Juglans regia
GAAAAAATTATAACGATGAATTGAGATGAATTTACTTTTTAAACGATGCTTTAACTCGACTCCGACCGAAGGGAATGGAGTCGTAAAAGAGAGCGCAAGGAAATGATTGCAACTATTCATCACTCACCGCGCTAAACCCAACAATATCTCCAATAAAAATTCACTCTATATGTTAATTGTATGAAATGGACATGCATTCGAATGAACTTATAAAAATGAACGACGTGCTTGATAGAGCCAACTGAAACATGGAATTGCAAATAACCCATATGCTAGATCAAAAGCTGCAACTAAATTCAACCAAATTTCAATTTGAAATCCACATATATCATTATCTCATATATCTAAGAGTGCTCCTGTACACACAAATCCTCATTAATATTCAGTAGCTGATTATGTTGACAAATTATATATTAAGTTGCTAAATTATGTATTTA
>NW_023354058.1:0-601 GCF_001411555.2 Juglans regia
AATAGCATGAACATTAAGGTTGAATTTGAATAGACAGTAATACTAATAAGATGAGATTAGATATTTTGTTAAAAGTTAAATAAAATATTATTAAAATATTATTTTTATTTAAAATTTAAAAAATTTAATTATTTATTATATTTTTATATATAAAATAAGATGAGATATTTAACATATTCAAACCCACCTATAGCATCTTGTTCAAGTAACTCCTTCCACAAATTTCACAGGGCCATTGACTCTACCATCTAGGGAACTGTGCCGAGTTTTTTTTTTTTTTTTTTACTTCAAGGTTTTTAATCGGAGAATTCGAAAAGTGATTGAAGGAGAAGTTTTTTTTTTTTTTTGGGTCAAAAAACAAGTAGAAATACTGTATTGTTGTAAGTTTGGAAGTGAAGACATTTTAGTATGAGCTTTGCTACACAACTTCCATCACACTCCACACTTCACATTTTTTAAAATTTTTTAAATTTTTAATATTTTTTTAAAATTTTTTTTTGAGTTTATTCTTTTTAAATTTTTTATTCATTATTTATATAATAAATATTTAATAAAAGAAAAAAATAATAAAAATTAAAAATAATGTGGAGTGTGGAGGTTG
>NW_023354059.1:0-438 GCF_001411555.2 Juglans regia
TGTGGCTAACAATGTAACGCCCCAATGGAAGACCCAAACCACATGGCCTATACTCTAAAAGAACTAGTCAATGATACAATTGGAGCCTCATTGGAACCTTATAAAGAGCAAGAACTTCTTAAGCAATGTGGGATCTCATACACCACCTACCCTTATCCATATCATATGGGGTATCACAATCTACCCCCCTTAAATTCCCGACATCCTCGTCAGGCCTGTTCATTATAACCAAAACACATTTCTGGTTGGGATAGTCTCTTATACCATTTGTAACGCCCCAATGGAAGACCCAAACCACATGGCCTATACTCCAAAAGAACTAGTCAATGATACAATTGGAGCCTCATTGGAACCTTATAAAGAGCAAAACGCCAACAAAAATATATCATATAGGGTATCACAAACAAAGAGTTAATACCAAAATCAACAAAAATGCAA
>NW_023354060.1:0-915 GCF_001411555.2 Juglans regia
CCATATGAAAGAGGGTCTACTTGCTATTTTAGCTTGGAAAAAATGCACTTTAGGGAAATACTTCTCCTTCAAAACTTTAGAAGCCAATGATTGAGGGCGCTGTATCAATCTCCATCCTTGTTTAGCAAGCATAGCCAGGCTGAAAGTCTCCAAGTCTCAAAAGCCTAGCATCCCTGCTAATTTGGCAAGCTCCATGGTGCTCCAAGATATCCAATGGATCTCCCTCTCTTAATCAAGTTGTCCTCACCAATAATTTTTCGTAACTCTATTAATGTATTTAAGTAGACTGTAGGGAAGCTTAGAAACACCCAAGCTATAGGTTGATAATGTCCTGATATTCCTTCGAGGTGTTCCTACTGAATTGGATAGATGTCTTCTCCTTGTTTAACCTCTGACCAGAAGCCTTTTCATAAGTGTTCAACTAATGGATCATATGGCTCCATTCAAGCGAATTTACTTTACAGAATAATAAGCTATCATCAGTAAAGAAAAGATGATTGATGTGTACTTTACCTCAAGCAATTGGGACCCCTGAGATAGCTCTAGAAAATTTAGCATGGTTTAGCATGGCGCTTAAGGCTTTAGCACATAGAATAAATAGGTAGGGTGACAGAGGATTACCCTGCCTAATTCCTCTTGAGGGCTTGAAGGCTAGTTGGGGGATTCCATTTATCAATATGGAGTAAGTCACTGATTCAATACACTTATCACTAAGCTGATCTACCTCTGAGAAAACCCCATCTTCCACATTATTGCCCTTAGAAGATTCTATTCAATGTGATCATATGCTTTGCTCATGTCGAGCTTCAATGCCATGTACCCAAGATTTCCACTCAGCCTCTGTTCATAGAGTGTAAAGCCTCAAATGCTACTACAATGTTGTCAGAAATGAGTCTGCCAGGCACAAGGGTTGAT
>NW_023354061.1:0-1574 GCF_001411555.2 Juglans regia
TTGCATCTGTCTCTCTCAGAGTTTCTGCATTATTTTTGGAGATACAGGGACCGATTCACCACACCCTTTTGAAGACCCATCTCCCTCACCCCCTTAGTTTGAAGGAATCTCCGAGAAAGGTAATCTTTTTTTCCAATTCGTTTGAAATGTCTACCTTTGTGTCAATGCTGCATCTCTCTCTCTCTCAGAGTTTCTACATTTTTTTTTTAGACACACTTTAATGGGACTTACTTCTCAGTCGTACATGTTTACACATTAAATTCTGGATTGTTTTTATGCTCTGCGTCTGAATTCCAATGTTAATGGTCATGTATTATTTATATGGAACAATGCACAAAAACAAAAGCCGACTGAAAACCCTAGTATTTTTTGTACTCCAAACAAAAAACCCTTTAGAAATTAGGTTACGTCCCTTGTAAATTACATTTTGTTTTTGTAAAAGCTCTCTGTTATGAACTATGTTAAGTGTTGAATGTAAATAATTGCCAAGTAAACAGTTAGCAATTTTCCAAAATATTTTATACCAGATAGTTTTGTTAGTTGTAGCTAAATCTTATGTCTATATTAATTTGTATTTTTGTAAATTATATGCCTCTTCTTGGCTGTTTAAAACAATTCTCTCATGATCTCATTGTACTTATGCTAGTGTGTAGTTGAGGTCGGCTGCATATGTGACACAATTTTCTTTTTAGTTAGGAGTAGTGAAATACAAACTACACAATTTTCAATTGAAACCCCTAACTCAATTTAGGGTTTCGAAATGAATCCCTAAATTGATTTAGGATTCCAAAAATCTGAACACCCAGAGGCTAGGAGTAGTGAAATACAAACTACAAAAAAAAAAAAAAAAGACAAACAGACACACAACGAATCAAACATATGCACAAATTTCTCCACAGCACACAAATTCACAATTATTCTCATCCTCCATCTTTGATTCAACCCATCATTCCTCCAATCTCCAATCCAAAACTAAAAAAAATAAAATCTAGGGTTTCAGATTTCTTACCTTTGAGTGGCGGCGAATGCGAAGTTTCAAAATAAGTTTGCACGAGTCAACGACGGTGGAGTGACTGGAGTCCCGGTGGTCTTGCTCATGCAATCGTGTGAGACGGAGAGAGAGAGAATAGATCAAGCGTGAGAGAGAGAGAGAGAGAGAGAGAGAGAGAGAGAGAGAGAGAGAGAGAGAGTCTGAGAGTGAGAGAGAAGAGAGTTCAAGAAAGAGGTGTCTGGACACCGGGGGGGTGGGGGGGGGGGACTTTAACTAAAAGTGAAATGACATCGTTTTGTGTTTTGTCATGGAAAAAATGGCGCCTGTTTCGCTTACTTATGGGTTTTTTTTATATATAATTTTAATTTATATATATATTACGCGGGGTGAGGGAAAAGCGGAGCGGGGCTTCGCCCCCTCCGTCCCCCACCTCCGCAGGAGCCCTGGGGTGTGGGCGGGGCCCCCTGCACCCCGCTTGAGCTGGACGAAACCCTCGCCCTGCATGGAGCGGGCGAACGGGGCGGGTCAGCGGGGTACGGGGCCCCGCTGCCCACCCCTAGCTGCAAACTTTCCAGTACATAGA
>NW_023354062.1:0-208 GCF_001411555.2 Juglans regia
CTTTTCTAAGGTTGCGTTTGGATGTTGAAGTGAGTTGAGTTGAGTTGAGTTGAGATAATAAAATATTGTTAGAATATTATTTATTATTATTATTATTATTTTGAGATTTGAAAAAGTTGAATTGTTTATTATATTTTGTATTGAAATTTGAAAAAGTTGTAATGATGAGTTGAGATGAGATGAGAGGATTTTTGATTTCAAACGAAGC
>NW_023354063.1:0-295 GCF_001411555.2 Juglans regia
TATGGGTGATTAACGGTCCGGTCGGACCGAACGGACCGACCGGACCGACCGTTTCGGTCCGGACCAGACCGGACCGAGACTTAGACCGGTCCGGTCCGGTCCATATTTTAGAGGACCGAAATCATTCAGTCCGGTCCACGGTCCACAGTTTTTTCGGACCGGACCGGACCGGACCGGACCGAATGAAAAATTAAAAAAAAAAAAAATTTATATATATTTTATATATAATAATTGTACAATTAACAATATAAATTTTTAAATATATTATTAATACTTGTTAATATTCTATAAATTA
>NW_023354064.1:0-261 GCF_001411555.2 Juglans regia
ATTTATTATCATTGACCATATAAAATATTTTTTTATTGAGTTTGTTACATAATCCACATTAATAAGTCACTTAGTTTAATTTAGTATTTTAAATAAATTTTTTTATTAATTATTAAAAAAAAAAAAAGAGGGCGGACCGGACCGATATCGGTCCGGTCCGGTCCCTTTGGGTGTTCGGTCCGGTCCGGTCCGAAAAAATAATGGACCAAAAATTTTCAGTCCATCGCCGGACCGGACCGGACCGGCCCGTTTGCAGCCCTA
>NW_023354066.1:0-254 GCF_001411555.2 Juglans regia
AAGGAAACCGTATCAAGGTTCAACCCCATGGGAACAAGGCCATCAAGGTCCGGAAGCCACCTCAATGAAGCATGTGCGTAGCACTGGGTGCCATAACACCATCCGCCGTGCACATCTACGTCAAACAGGAAGCAAACAAACACACAGGCCCGGCCACCATGCGGCCAACCAAATGTAAAATGAAAAATGGAGATGCCCGTCAAACCCCATGGAAGCGAGGCCAGCAACATCCGGATACCCCCGAGAGCAACAAT
>NW_023354067.1:0-600 GCF_001411555.2 Juglans regia
GAGCCACGAAATTGGAATCCTCACTTCTCAGTTTCCATTTTCGTAACCCTAGCAGCCGCGCGACTTCCCCCCTCTCCAGCAGCCCAACCCCTCCGTTCGGTCCCCTGAAAATTCCAGCCGGTAGTCCATCGTCTGAGTCGACTTCGTTGGGTCCCCAAAAAATTACAGCCGACAGCCCCACTCAACCGCTCCGGTGCTGCCTCAGACTTCAAAGCCTCACTCTCGGTATGTTTATTTCATTTCATCTACTTGTAATTCTCGGTATCTTGATCTTGAATATTGTGAATTTGTGGGGGTATAAAATTTCGGATGCCCGAATATGAAACCCTTTTTTCCTCTTGATTTTGTTTATTTTGTTTTCCTCAAGTTTGGAAAACATCAAACGGCGCCGTTATTCACAAAATTGGACTTAAACGGTGCCGTTTAAGTCCCAACCGGTCCGGATATGCATTCACTGGTTGTGTGAAACGGCGTCATTACACGCAACCTTTTTTTTTAAAATGAGTGCAAGCTTACTTAAACGGTGCCGTTTGGGTTCTTATTTAATACAAACGGCGCCGTTTCGTCACCCCCATTTCCCCAGTTAGCCCCCCGCCCCCC
>NW_023354068.1:0-271 GCF_001411555.2 Juglans regia
CGAATAAAATTTAACTTTTCATAGAGAAAAATACCGACATTGCCGTGAAAAAGAAAGAGTACGCCCTCATTCATTTTTATAAAAAATTTCATCAATTTTATTTTATCATTATAAATTTTTTTAATTTTAATATAAAATAAAATAAAAAATTCAATTTTTTAAAATTTTAAAATAAAAATAATATTAAAAAATATATCTTTTAATAATATTTTATTTAATTTTTAACTTTAATTTTAATTCATTTTAAAAATGAGCCGACATGGACAATTTG
>NW_023354069.1:0-248 GCF_001411555.2 Juglans regia
CAGTGTTTAAAGCAGAATGATCACCAAAATTAAATTTAAAATGGTAGTGGTTTGAATTCAGATATAGGTTAAAATAGGTTGAGATAGTTTGTGAATAGTAAAATAAAAATTGAATTATTTATTATATTTTATGTAAAAATTTAAAAAAATTATAATGATGAGATGAGATGAATTGAGATGAGTTGAGGTGAGTTTTGAATGCAAACGATTATGTTGTATGGGCCTCGATTATTTGGACCTCAGAAAAT
>NW_023354070.1:0-379 GCF_001411555.2 Juglans regia
AACTTTTTTCTTTCAATTATTTTTTATATATCTTTAAATATTTTTAAAACTTGTCACGTTGACCATCATTTCAATTCAAAATTCATTTTAATTCATTTTATCTTATCATTATAATTTTTTTAATTTATATATAAAATATAATAAATAATTTAATTTTTATTTTATTATTTATAAATCACGCATTTCAATTCATCTCTAATTCAAATCATTTTTTTTTTTAAAAATGCTACATGCCCCGCTGGGGGCTCTCGCTGGGGCATGTAGCATTTTTTTATATATATATTTTAAATTTATTTTTATATAGATATTTTTAATAATTTTAAATATTTTAAAAAATAAAATAAAAATTATAATATTATTTTTTACCCTTTTTTTTTTC
>NW_023354071.1:0-529 GCF_001411555.2 Juglans regia
TCCACAAAACACATAAACACTTGTAGCACAGTTCTCAGAAAAGACTTTTCATTAAGAATTAAAACATACATTGTTTTTCAATTTAGACAAACAATAGTAGTATGAGCAGCATGTGATACAAATAAAAATAGCTGCTCCTCCACAAAACACATAAACACTTGTAGCACAGTTCTCAGAAAAGACTTTTCATTAAGAATTAAAACATACATTGTTTTTCAATTTAGACAAACAATAGTAGTATGAGCAGCATGTGATACAAATAAAAATAGCTGCTCCTCCACAAAACACATAAACACTTGTAGCACAGTTCTCAGAAAAGACTTTTCATTAAGAATTAAAACATACATTGTTTTTCAATTTAGACAAACAATAGTAGTATGAGCAGCATGTGATACAAATAAAAATAGCTGCTCCTCCACAAAACACATAAACACTTGTAGCACAGTTCTCAGAAAAGACTTTTCATTAAGAATTAAAACATACATTGTTTTTCAATTTAGACAAACAATAGTAGTATGAGCAGCATGTG
>NW_023354072.1:0-222 GCF_001411555.2 Juglans regia
AATATATAGTATACATTATAATATATAACATATATTAATAATATAATATATTATAGTCAATATTTTGGAAAATCAATCAACAAACGTTCGAACGTACTAAGAATTACGTTCAAATGTTTTGTACTCATTCCCGTTTGCACGCCTCCACTCCTTCCCCACCGCCACTGCCGTCAAACCCCGCCACAACCATCACTAAAAGATAGGCATCCATCTTTTAACCCC
>NW_023354073.1:0-380 GCF_001411555.2 Juglans regia
GTTCCAGCTTATTGCAATTAAGATTTCTGTCCCTAGCAAGACCTAGTAGCTAGTTGTTTTTATATTTCAAAAATGTGTAGGAAAATCATGAGCACTTAGCTCTGAAATGAATTTCCCACCAACATTGATACAAGTTTTAATGGACGTGAATATATATATATATATAAAGCCAGAGTAATATGAGAGTAAATAAGATTTCTGATGTGAGATTTCCAATATTCTAGCGATGCTATGGGTCATCACATGACTGGCATGCATGTGAGATAGCCAATATTCACATGACTACCAAAATGTACACTAATGCAAAAGGTGGTATAGGCAGGCACATATTTTGGTTCGTTCTAAACTCTACAAACATACCAATTGTTCAGAAGTGCCCG
>NW_023354074.1:0-490 GCF_001411555.2 Juglans regia
CCTGCCACAGGACGAATGTGGGCCCACACTACTTACCCCGTGACAAGGACCAGAAAAAATACTGGTCTGCACGTGAGGGAGGGTGTTGAGGAATAATCCCACATCGGTATTTTCATGGTATCAGAGCCTGCCACAGGACGAATGTGGGCCCACACTACTTACCCCGTGACAAGGACCAGAAAAAATACTGGTCTGCACGTGAGGGAGGGTGTTGAGGAATAATCCCACATCGGTATTTTCATGGTATCAGAGCCTGCCACAGGACGAATGTGGGCCCACACTACTTACCCCGTGACAAGGACCAGAAAAAATACTGGTCTGCACGTGAGGGAGGGTGTTGAGGAATAATCCCACATCGGTATTTTCATGGTATCAGAGCCTGCCACAGGACGAATGTGGGCCCACACTACTTACCCCGTGACAAGGACCAGAAAAAATACTGGTCTGCACGTGAGGGAGGGTGTTGAGGAATAATCCCACATCGGTATTT
>NW_023354075.1:0-3701 GCF_001411555.2 Juglans regia
TTTTGTTAACCGCCTTAAATAAATGAGACTGTTAGGAGCAACAATGCAAGATAAATGATAGTTGCAGTCATGAGTGTGCAAGCGTCGTACAATCATTTTAAAAAAATTAAATAAATACGTGACTTACATAAAAAGAAAATTAATTTTTTAATAGTGGATCTAACTTTTTTTTAAAATGACTGTACGATATTTGCGTACTCCACGATTATATATAACATTACTCATAATGCAATATCCAAGTTATGCTCTTTCTATTTAATCAACCCTAGTACGGTTCTCACGTTGGCAATATCGAACCACACCAATGGTAGCAAATCTCGGGAGCTTACCTCATTCATTTAACTTTTAAGAAAAATAACAGGCATACAACCCTTTTTATAATCATTTAAATAATTATATTTTTAAATAAACGACATTTTTATAAAATAACTTACAAAAATAATATAACTTTATAAATACATTCATTATAAAAATAGTTGTACCTATCAATATCCCTTCTATATTTACTATTCGGAGCTTGTTCATTAAAAGAAAAAACTTTATGGAGCCTACCTCATTACTCTAGCTCCTCTAGCTCTGGGTTAGACTTGCCAATTTAAAAGTAGACATCCTTTTAACTCCTCATTTAATTCTATGCGATGAGATGAGATGAAAAGATATGAGATAATTTTAAATGAGTTGAATAAAATATTATTTTTTAATATTATTATTATTTTGATATTTAAAAAATTTGAATTGTTGATTATATTTTATATGAAAATTTGAGAAGATTATAATGGTGAGATGAGATGAGATATAATGAGATGAGAATGTTTCTGTATCCAAATAGAACCTAAATTTTCATGTATATTTTGACTATGTGAGAAACATTCTTTATTAAGATTATTGGTGTTAGATAAACATAGTTAACAGTTTTTACTTGTTAAAAAGAAAATAAGTAGTAAACATTTTATTCGCATAGTTAATCCTATGAAAAATATGCCTTTCACATTTTCATGTTAGGTGTCAATTTAATGGATTTTTATCCTTGAGAATTCATGGTGCAACCCACTTGAAGAAAATTGGATTGGTCTTGAGTGGTTTTACAGGGCGAGAAGTGATTAAAAAAAAAAAAATTTACAATTATTTTATAACTTTATTTTTAATTTAGAGTTTTTTTTTTTTTTTTTTAAAAGCTTTAAAAGTATTTTTATTTTATAAAAATGATCTCTATTTAAAAAAGACTAATATAAAAAATTATAGTGGTTTATATCACTACTCTATCAAGATATTTAGCATAAATAATTTATCTAATTTGGTAGGTATTGGTTTAAGTTTGGACTCATAGGAGAGAGAGAGTTTGTGGGTTTGTGGTCCATTTACTCCACACACAGTCGTTTTCCATTCCATTTGGGCCCGACGATTGTATTACAATTTTATCTGGGCCTCATATATATCAATCTTTAAATTACATCAAATACCCTCTGCACCATACGAAGTGCTAAGCCCCTACGTACACCTGGAGCTCACTACAATTTGTGGTGGTGACAAGCACCTTAGACGCATTGTTGGAAGGTGTCAACTCCAAGCATTTTTTCTCAAGTTTCGTTATCCAATATAACATATTGTTTGCCAACTGATATTATTCTATAATCTATGGACCCAACTCGAGCTCGAACTACATATTTAGTTGCTCCTGTGTCTACAATCCATTCAGGGATTGGGTGAGTAACAAAAATATGTGAACAAACATAAGTAATGAGAGAGTTGTGTTTAGTGGATACCTTCTTTGCCTCAGTGCACTCACGAGCAAAGTGTCCCACTTTTTCACATTTATAACACTTCAATTTAGACTTGTCATTGCTAGCACGCTTGCCTCTGTGGCGCTTTTTTAATTTTTCATTCCTTAGTCCAAGACTATTTGTCGCTCTAGTAGATCTCTCATGTTGCTTGCTCTTAGGTCTGAATGCCTTGCTCTTCCCAGCTTGGGCAGCAAGAAGAGTATTAAAGTGTGCATTTATGTGCTCCACCTCTAGCTCCAAATGGCAAGATATATCAGCAAAAGTCTTAATATTCTCACTGTGTGTCAAAACAAGCTTCATTTGCTCCCGTGTTGACTCAAGCAAAGATCATATCATAGTGGTAACTTGTTGTTCATCAATAAGATTATTGCCAACAGCCTTTAGATCATGAATCAAGGTAGACATCAACCTCAAATGCTCAATTATGATATGTTTAGAATCCATAACATACTGCTCAAATCTCAAAGTGGGAGCATGGAGTCTAGTAGTTGATGTCCCCACATAGACATTTTTCAGTTGATTCTACATATCTTGGGCAGTTGGGTAGTTTTCAAACTCTCAAATAAGATCATTGTGCATGCTGCTAAGTATGGTAAAGCGCGCACACCGATCTTTCTTTATACCTGATAGGCTTCCATATCACGAAGATGTTGGAAAGTATTCATTTCTTCAGGTTGTATCATAAGGTGAGACAGATTTTTAAGGATATCTTGTTCATTAAGCAAATATTGGATTTTCCTATGCCACATGTCATAGTTAGTCTCATCCAGTTTCTCTCCTTTAGAAAGGTCAGCAACTACATTCTTAGTCGTCATTATCACTATATTCATTGCGCGAAATTGACATTAACACATATTTAATTTTATTCTAAAATCTAACTAGACCATGGAATTCCTTCCTATATTATGAGATCGAAAATTTCGTAAAACACTTGTAATCATCTCTTACTATATAAGTCCAAATATCATATCTAATTCATTTTGAATAACTCAAAACTCGTGCACATATAATCCATTAATCAAATATGAAAAATTAACAATTATTGAACTAAACATGTAGCGCATAGGCTCCACCCGAAACCTAATTGATAATTTGGTACATTATGTTAAGATGACCTTAAAGTATATCAATAGACATGAAACACATCCCTTTACATGGGTTCAATAACAAAATTACATTCACAAAATTACATTTCCAAAGCAAATTCTACTACAAATCTTTTAAGAAAATAATAAAAAAATAGGAATGCTACATCATCGATATATTTATAAGTTACACCTTATCCATTCACATAAAAATACATACATATATACATTATACATGAGCCTAACAAATTACCAATGTCAACTCTATCCATTTTTATAAAAAATATCATTGAACTCAAACATTCAATCATAGTAGTATGCTTGATGGTTCAATGGATAGAGAATCCACATTCTCAACTAATGAAAAGGGTTTGATAGGTAATCAAATCTAAGAACATATTTAATATGGATATGCATTTAATAATGATTCAATAGATGCATCCACAACTAATCTATATAAATATCACATAATACCGAAAAATTAGATTTGAGAAAGTACGACAAAGGTCCCAAATTTTTTTTAAAAAATCTTTTTCCGGCTCTCTGTTTCAAAAAAAAAAAAAAGAATTAACTTTACACACCAACACATAATTACACGTGCCGCATGTGTCAAAAAATAGTGACGAAAATCTCCACACACGCCCCCGCTTCGCTTTTGCTCTAGAGATTGTCTTGCCTCTGCTTCAATTGCCGCGACGAAGAGTACATCACATCCTCCAATCACGGTATTTTCAGACTTCTAAACTCAAAGTTCAGTTATCTTAATGTGTATGTGTATTGGTAAAGTGAGTAATAATAGATCCAAATGGAAAGGTGGACTACACTCTCTTTTATC
>NW_023354076.1:0-205 GCF_001411555.2 Juglans regia
GAGTCGGAGTCGGAGCGGAAGTCGGACGGAGTCGGAATTTTCAGAATTTTGCACACCCCTAGACGCAGCAACGGCGGTGTTGGGAGGAGCTGAGGAGAAGAGAGATCGAGAGGGAGAGGGGTGTATGGCTAGAGGGAGTGAGGAGAGAGAGGGAAGAGGGAAAAGTTAGGGGAAAAGTTAGGGTTTAGGGCTTTAAATCTCAATC
>NW_023354077.1:0-222 GCF_001411555.2 Juglans regia
GTGGCACCTAGTGCCGCGCATGGGCTTGTTGATGGGGGCAATCGGTCGTGCTAGGGGCTTTCTCACGTTGGCTAGCCCTCGGGTGCTCTAGTCTACCCCATGGCGGTTGGGCCTATTTGTTTGGGTGCCTCCCTTGCAACATGCTTGTGCCCGGCGGGTGGTGTTATGGCACCCCGTGCTACGCACATTGTTGCTCTCGGGGGGGTCCGGATGATGCTGGCC
>NW_023354078.1:0-418 GCF_001411555.2 Juglans regia
GCTCTTTTCTTTTTTTTTTTAAACGTTTTTTAAACATCCTTAATCATTAAGAAAAAAATAAAAAATAAAAAAAATTAAAATATGAGTGAGCGCATTTGGTGGGCATATTTGAGATCATACTATCATTTTCCCTCATCTAATATCATCTCAAAATTTCTCATAATTTCATTCTCAAATATCACTCAAATACAAACGCTTTTTAATTTCGGATTTTTAAAATTTTCATCTAATCATTACAATTTTTCTAAACTTCCAAAAAAAAAAAAACTACATTTTCAAATTTCAAAACAAAAATTATATTAAAAATTAAATTCTAAAAATATTTTAACTTTATAATATTTTTATTCAACCTTTTATCTCTCATTTCCTAAGACTTAGTAAAACATCTTAACTCAAACAATTTTACTGTTATTCACAA
>NW_023354079.1:0-1368 GCF_001411555.2 Juglans regia
TATGTATCTCTTCCTCTCACTTTTTAAAAGATTTTTGTTTTATGTATCTATTTCTTTCACTTTTTAAAAGATTTTTGTGGAGCTAACTAAAATAATAATAAAAACAATTTGTAGATCATAGCTTGAAGTAGTTTTCAATTCGTCCTTCCGCCTCTCCCAGACCAAGGAAGAGAAAAGATTTCAAGGATAATGTTTAGAGTAATGTTACACAACCTCCGATCATCATTTTTTTTTAAATTTTAGATTTTTAAATTTTTTTTTAAAATTTTTTTTTGAGTTTATTCTTTTTAAATTAATTGAATTCTTCTATTCATTATTCATACATTAAATATTTGATAAAAGAAAAAATAATAAAAATTAGAAAAATATGATGTGTAGAAGTTGTGTGAATAATAAAAAGTTGTGTTGATTTTTTATAATGAAGACACAAAATAGGCACCACGTGTCCTTGCAATGTCTGGCTAATTAGATATTTATGTAAAACACCGAGCCAGTGATCCATATAACTTCATATTTGAATTTATATAAAGATTTTAAAGAATGAGTGGAATTATAAATAATAGGAGAAAAAAAAAAGAAAGAAAACAAAAATTGTTGGTTTGTATGCCCAAAATATTTAAGGGATGGTAAACTATTTCATTTCATTTAATCTTATCATTATAATTTTTTTAAATTTTCGCATAAAATATAATAAACAATTTAACTTTTTCAAATTCTAAAATAAAAATAATATTAAAAATTTATATTATAACAATATTTTATTTAATTTTTAATAAAACATCTCATCTCATCTAAACTGCATAACCAATAAAGGCAAAACCAGCATGAAAATATATCATTCATAAACAATGTTTATACGACATTTACAATATTTAAATTTGTAGATTTTTCTTAAAAATCAAATTCTGCCACATCAATAATATAAAATATGTGTTTCACACACCAGCTTATAAATATAATTTTTCATGTTTAAAATACTTTAGAAACTCAAATTCTTTAGAGCTCTCAAAATATATTATTGGATAGAATTCTCTATTTTTCTTATGATTATGTAATTGAGATTTTCTAATTCGCGCGGACATTTAATTTGATATATAGATAATTCTATGTGATTGAATACTTGAATTTTTTTTTCTAAAAAAAATCATGATATTAGAAATTAAATTGTTGAGAAGGTAACAATATACATGCCATAATTTTTTGGGTTATTTTCTTTCTCATGAGAGTGTATAGATTAGACTGGTTGTGAGAATAATAATTTTAGCCGTTATTTTATTATTTAAAAAAAATGGTTAAGAGTCTGATAACCTAATGACATATGATCAAGTTCTTTAAATGAAAAGTTTAGATTCAAAACCTCACACTATT
>NW_023354080.1:0-279 GCF_001411555.2 Juglans regia
GTAATTTTATAGACAATCTTAATATATATATATATATATTACGTATTCATTTTGAAAAAAAATAGAATTCACGATTTATTATTAAAAAAATTAATTTTTTTATATAAATTTCATATTTATTATTTTTTTTTAAAATACCCGCAATTTATAGTTTTATACATTCAAATATCATTTCTCGTTTGGAGCACTGTAAAAGAAATATAGAGTTCAAAATTTAGATATTTTATGATTTTCTCGAAATTTAGAATAATATAAATACGTAAAATAAGCTCAAAATAT
>NW_023354081.1:0-1739 GCF_001411555.2 Juglans regia
TTGGAGAACAGAATCTCGATGGGCGTTTGGATAGAATTCATCTCATTTTATCATTAATTTTTTTAAAAATTTTTATATAAAATATAATAAATAATTTAATTTTTTTAAATTTTTAAATAATAATAATATTAAAAAATAATATTTTAATAATATTTTATTCATCTCATTTCAACTTATTATCTAAAAAATAGTTTAGATTTTATTTATTTTTACAGATGAGTTAAGATGAAAATTGAATAAAATATTATTAAAATATATTTTTTTAATATTATTTTTATTTTAAAATTAAAAAAAATTATAATAATTAAATAAAATGAGGTGAAAATAATTATAAAAATAAAAAAACAAAAACCCCTACAGTTGAGAACTTCACTGCCTATTGCACAACTTTTTATGCATCGTCAATTCAATTTCAAACTGATGGGAGGGCTGGCTACATATAGGACGCCTCTACAGCCCCCGTTCCGAGTCCCGCTTTCCGGTCTCGTTAGTGTAAAATTTTATATTTTATTTTTTTTGTATATATATTTTTTTAATATTGTAAAATATTTAAAAAAATAAAAAAATAATAATATTATTAAAAAATATTTACTTAATCACTAAATAAAAATAAAATATTAAAAAAATTATGTAGTGGGACCGGGAGCGGGGGCTTTAGCTTTATCCTTTGAACAGAAGTTCACAAGTTCACAACTCCAGGGAGTTCAACTGGAGACGTACTTCTACCATCAAAGGAGTGACAATCAATAGGTCTACTCTAAACAAGTTTATAAGAGCGAGAAATCAGAACCAAACAAACAAGAAATAGCTTTAATAAGACGGTCTCATATTGTTGGAGCCTGGAGGGACCTACTGCTCTGCCCACCAGTGTGACTTTCCATTGTTGGAAGGAGGAGAGCATGAAGCCCATGAAAAAGTAGTACATCGAATGCAGCGGAGCAGCAATAGAGTCCACAACCTATAGGATGAGCCACTCAAGAAAAGATGTTGACTAGATTGGGCAGTGGAGCGTGATCGTCGTTGTCGTCAGCGGTTTTTTTAAATATAAAGAGCGGTGCTATTTCCATGTTGGGAGCTCTCATTGGGGGAGCTCCCACTAGTGCTTTTGAAATATATATATATATTTTTTTATATGTATTTTTTTAATATATTTAAATATATTTAAAAAAATAAAAAATATTATAATATTATTAAAATATATTTACTTAATCATTAAGTAAAAATAAAAAACTCATAACAGTATAAACTAGCGGTAAGAGTAGTATTTTTCAAATATAAAATATTTTAAATTTTTTAAATTTTTTTACATAATCGTTATAATTTTTTTTAAATTCTTAAATAAAATATAAAAAACAATACTATTTTTTCAAATTTCAAATGAAATTATATTCAAATAATTTTTTTAAATTATAATATTTTTATTTAAGTTTTTTTTAAAACCCAATAAAGCATCTTAATTTAAACTATTTTATTACTAATCACATATATATTGATATATTCTAAGCATCTAAACGGCTCTAAAACAGAGAAAAATCTGGCAAAAATATAGTCTTGTTTGGATATAAAAACATTCTCAATTTATCTCATCATTACAACTTTCTCAAAATTTATTATAAAATATAATAAATAATTTAACTTTTTTAAATTTTAAAATAATAATAATATTCTAATAATATTTTATTTAACTCATATAAAATAATCTCATCTTATATCTTATATTATCTTTCTCTCCAAACGAA
>NW_023354082.1:0-1940 GCF_001411555.2 Juglans regia
AAAATTAATTAAAAAATATAAATAATAATAAATAATAATATTTTATTATTATAGAGTGTGTGATGACTAATCTAATATAGACTTCAAGTTTTGAATAATTAGCTAAAAATAAAAAAGATGCATATTAGTTAAAATTTAAATAATAAGATGACTAATCCAATGCTAATGCTCAAAGGAGATGCTTGGAAATAATTTTTATTTTATTTTCTTCTCAAATATCATTTAAACACAAACACTTTTAAATTAATCATTATAACTTTTTTCAGAATTTCAAACAAAAAATAATTCAACATTTTCAAATCTAAAAAAAAAATATTAAAAAAATATCTTAACAATATTTTAATTTTATAATATTTTTATTTAACTTTATCTCTTTCATTTCTCAAAATTTAATAAATACTTAACTTAAACTATGTAATTACTATTCACAAACTATCTTATTATTATTTATAAAATTCTCATTTCATCTCACTCATCAAGATCTCTTTCGATGCATCATTTTATAGCATCAACAGGTTACCAACGTAAACAAGCCGCATTCAAGAGTAATGGGTTGTCAAATCTTATTCATTTCATTTTTATCGTAACGGTACTTTTTATCGAGTTGTATTTTATGAATAACTAATTTAATAATTGAGTGAATTCAAATTTCTTCAGAAGCTGCTTTATTTTGGTAAACTATGTTATTATTTTTTATTTTATAATTTTATTTACAAATAGTAATAAACAAATTGTGACTTTTTGCCATTATCTTTATATATTTATAGATATCAATGATTTATGGAACCTCAAAATCCAAGACCATCTCAAAAGTCTTAATCTGGAAGGTCGCTCACAACATCCTCCCCAACAAATCCCTCCTGAAAACATTCACCAACTTCAATGCAGAACAAACATTTTGCCTCCTTTGTGACTCTCAAGAGGAAACCCTTCACCATTTGTTCTTCAATTGCCCCTTGCCAGAATTCTATGGATGCAATCAATCTGGCCCATTGATATATCTAAGTATACTGACCTTCCCATGACAGTCTAAACCCCTCTAGATCAATAACAGTCTAAACCCCTCTAGATCACTCTCGATCCCAGAAGAAGAGTCCCACCAGTTCCAACTCTTTGCTTCCTTAGCCATGGATAACATTTAGGCAACGTTTAAGTAGTAAAGTCTTTTCAACACTTTTCAAGTATTTTCGTACTTATGAAAATACTTTACATGCCAAACAACTTAAAATACTCTCAATGAGACCCACAAACTCACTTTAATCTCTACTCATAACTATTCACAAATATTTTATAATATTTATTACTATTATATATAAATAAAAAATAAAATCACTATAATATTTATTTATATTATATATAAATAAAAAATAAAATCACTATAATATTTATTCTTATTAAATATTAATAAAAAATAAAATCACTATAATATTTATCACTATTATATATAAAAAAAATATCTAGAAAATATAATATTTATCACTGTTATATATAAATAAAATCATCATTAAAAAAAATCAATCATTGATGGGACCCACATCTTTTTCAATTATCTATCCAAAAGTCAACAACTCAACATACTTCATACATCCAAACAACTCAAAATACTCTCAATGGGACCCACAAACCTACTTCAATCTCTATTCATAACTATTTACAAACATGCTCAACACTTCTCAGATATTCTCACTACCCAAACATAGCCTTAATTTCTTCGAAACAAGGTCATCTACAATGCCATCAAACCTTCCCCAAGTTGGCTCGTCTCAACTGTTTCTTCTCTTCTCTTGGACCACAACTTAACATAGCCTTAGTTTCTTCGAAACAAGGTCATCTACAATGCCATCAAACCTTCCCCAAGTTGGCTCGTCTCAACTGTTTCAACCTGCTCTAATTCGATGTGGCAGTCAGAAGAAACGGGAGCACCACAACATTCATTTGCA